>NC_081155.1:44319290-44622624 GCF_012432095.1 Onychostoma macrolepis
TGATGGTAGTAATTTTCAATACTATTTAGGGCAGATAAGGTGGATAGTATGCACATTGGGACGCAGGGCATGTAATGTTTTCTTTATATGTTACTGTTAGAAATAACAATTTGTATTTGAGATTGATGAATAATAGGCAGATCACTGGATTTCCAGGCTGGCATACTGTATGGTTTTGCTAGCTTTTAACCCAGTTTTTCATTCTTATTTTACAGAATTTGTTTTGCCTCCCAAAAAAATTTGAGAAATGGTGGATTCGCAGCAATGGGTCTACAAGCATCCCATAAATCTTGAAGGAGTTCCCCAGGCTTCTAGAAAAACTTGGCAAGGTAAGAAATAATTTAGATTTTATGGTTTCGTTTACAGAAATTTGAAATGGTTAAATTGTTAGTGGGGTTGTGCAGATAGACGATAATATAGTGTATTGATGATAGTCAGAGATATCGCTGAGAGCTGATGTCGATAGTCAAGGCGATATTACAGGAGCTGCCCCACATCTTTAACATTTGAGCACATTGTTTTCTGTGAGTGTACACAGCAGCAGCACCTCTGCCAGAACGTCACTAACATCACTAACATCTTTGATTGTGAGATCAGTTTCACAGCTTGCACTGTATTATTCTTATGATTTAGATGCTAAAAGGGAGAGTGCTTTCAAAGTCCTGCCCACTCTGCTTCCCCAATCAATATTCAAGAACGGAGGAAAGGTCTTCAGACCCACAACCACAGAATCCTGGAAGTCATTCATCTGACGTAAAACCTGTAAGTTTCTTTTACTTTTTCTACTCTATACACAGTAGGGTACAACGGGGCTAAAGGCCCACCTTAAGAAAAAATGTGGTATTCACTGCGCTGCGCAATTAAAATGTATAATTGCCGAAAAAATATGTATGTTGTATTGAACATTAATGGAGCAACAGATTTTGTGTGAAAATAAATCATTCAAGTTCTTTATTTTGTTTAAAAATCTTATAAATGTATGAGGTGACAAAGGGGGCCTTTTACCCCACACACAGGGCACACGGTATTGATACAAATACTTCAGCTAAAATAATGTTTTTTTTTTTATAATGTCTAAGTTAATACTTGTTAAAAACAATCACTTTAGCAAAGTTTGTTCTGTTTTCTGCTTCATTTAAAAAAAAAAAAAAAAAGTGTTCAATAAATATAGGCCTACTGTCATTAAAATGTTAATATAAAAAAATATATTTTAAAATACAGAAATAAAGTCATTTTAATAATTAAAGATTCTGAAAGTATTGAAGGAGATTCAATAATAATTGAAAATATATTTACAGTAGTAGGCTAACAACAAATTATATTTTATTATATGATAAATATCATGTTTTTAAATATGATGGTTTTATTTTAAACATTGTGATTATCTTTAATATGGACACATACATAATATATATGATATTTATAACAACATAATATATGATATTTACCATCTGAATCTAACCATGTCATGTGAACAAATGGAAAAGTCAGCCATCTTTTAATTATCATGTTAATTACTGTGCGCCTTTAGCCCCAACAGCAGGGGCGCTTTTTACCCCAAATACATACTTTTACATATTCTTTCTTTATTTAAAAACTGTTGCTTTAATTATCTTAAGCAAAACTGAAAATCATAAAGAAGGCCTTTGTCTCAAAATATATGCATTAATTTTAGCGATTCTCATTTGCTACTTAAATCTACAACATTTTAAAAAACATAAAATGTAAGCACAGAATCAACTTTGCACTGCTGCGCGCGATCGCGTCAAAGATCAGACAAATAAAATCGTGCATGTTGAAAAGCGAATGTTTTGCAAAGTGCTACGCCACGTTTTTGTGCCATCTAGTGGTTTAGATGAAAATAATATCAAAGGTGCCTTTAGCCCCGTTGTACCCTACTCTGCAAAAGTTTTAGGCCACTAGTATTTTCAACAGTTAAAAATGGTTTTAAGTCAGTTATTTCTATCTTTTGCTGTAGTGTGTCAGTAGGAAATATCAGTTTACATTTCCAAACATTCATTTTGTCATTAATTGTAATAATCCAGTGAATGTCTGACAACAGCCAGTGCTCCACACATATATCTGATCTGATCATCCTCCAGTCTGTCTGGAGTCACATGAAGAAACTGAGACGAACTAAATCCAAAAGAACCATCGCGACATCTCCAAGACGCTTCAAGAAACCTACCTGCAAACCTACAGTACTGTTAAAAGTTTTAGACACTTGTGAAAAAATGCTGTAAAATGAGGATGCTGTCAAAAATAATGTCATAAATAGATTTTCTTTATCAATTAACTTCTATTAACTAAATTAAATCAACATTTGGTGTGATCATCCTTTAAATTTAAAGCAGCTTTTGCCCTCGGTGCACTTGAGCAGAGTTTCTCAGGAGCTTTGCAGGAGGTTTCTTGAAGCATTTTGGAGATGTTGCCACAGTTGTTCTGGATTTAGTCTGTCTCAGTTTATTCTGTTTCTTCATGTCATTCCAGACAGATTGGATGATGACCAGATCAGATCAAACAAAAATGTCACTGGATTATTACAATTAATTGCAAAATGAATGTTTGGAAATGTAAACCGATATTTCTTACTGACACACTTCAGCAAAAGATAGAAATAACTGATTTAAAACCATTTTTTATTTAGCTGGCTAAAATACTAGTGGCCTAAAACTTTTGCACAGTACTATATATATATATATATATATATATATATATACTGGGGGCTTTAAATACCCCATAATTTATGCCATGTTGGTTGGATGAAATTTAAGTAGACAACCAAGAAGTGCCAGTAAGCAGAAATAAACCTAAATCAGTAACACAATAAATATTTAGTTTGAGCAGCCTTTACCAGACCCAGTTCACAGGAAAACTCAGATGGTTTGGCTGATTTCCATAAAATACACTTAAACGTTATTTAAGTCAACTTAAATGTTACAACTTGTAAAAATGTAAGTTATGTTGCAAGACTAAGTGTTGTGTAATTAACAGGTGGGGACCAACATGGTGATGCATTCCTGCACATTCTGTGCCTCGGTGACGAGACAGCGACATCCCACACCTTCGCCATTGTTTCGGGGCATGCCGTTGAAACGGACTTGTTGCTTGAGGCTGTTTATCTTTTTTCAAGTCCTTTTTTGTGCTTGATGTCAGCTACACTAACATCTTCCTTCCTGGGAATTTCTCCAGCATGCAGTATATCATATTGATGGACATTAGTCTTCATGTGTGAGGTATTTGAGGGCAACAGTTTTTTTCTGGCCACTTGTAACGTTTTAATTTTTGTCACATGTATTGTCTGTTGTAGGTCTCTTTGTTTGGCTTAGTTTTAATGGCACAATGTTTGGACTGATTCTCATGTGGCAATAATCAATTTCATAGTGTTATGATGCTGCAATGTTGACAAAGAATAGGAATCTACAGTACCTAGTTTACAAAGTTTTGTTTTTTAAAGAAACTGATCTACAAAAAAACGTATTTGTGTCTGTAGGGATTGGGTGTAATGTGTAGCAGTATAGCACCCATTCAAAAAAATCTTTAAAAAGAAATGTGAAAACTCATTAAATTGATTATTTACAGTTGCATTTTTTTGTGTTGTGTAATTGTATTACAGAAAAATAATAATTTTAAATTTCTTTGTGATTGTTATTTATTATTATTAGTAGTAATATTGGTAAATATAAACGTAGCAAGGCAATGAGACCACAAATAACCCAATGTTTGGGTAATGTTTAACCCAGCAACACAGTTCACCTGACCCACTGGTTGGGTTAAATAAACAACCCAGCATTCTGGGTCAAATGGCTCAACCCAGCACTTGGGTCAAAACAACCCAGCGCGTGTTCTGTCCCATAGTTACCCAGCGGCTGGGTTAAGGTTGGGTTATTTTTTTAACCCAGCCTTTTTAGAGTGTACATCAGGGACGATTCTAGGATTCTCATTTTAGGGGGGCTCATCCCCCCAATGAGGGTATAATAACAAAAAAATAAATAAATATTTACAAAAAAATTGATTGAAAATTTGTACAAAAAATTAACAAGCAATTAAAATGAGTGCACTGACTGAGTGCTGTCGGTCACTGTCTTTAATCATTTCTATGCATAACTATATGGTAGTTAATGCCACATGCACTGTAATATTATGTTCTATATTGAAAGCTAAATTTCCAAATGAAAATAGCAATAACGTGATCGTTTTATAAAGTATGCGTTCATATGTGTTAAGGGCTTTGCTGAAGGAAACAGCTGTGGTGTGATGAGTGGTGAATGCAGCGAAAACTTTACAGTAGATTGGAAACCGATTGCTCTCCCATGACTTTTTGTAAACTGTATTTATGACAAAGAACTGCATAGATGTAGATATTATAACAATCTATCGATAAACACACACCTTGTCCTCTCCTCTGTGCCACCGCAGTCTGTGGATTGAAGAACGCGCAGAAAGATGCAGTAGCCCCTCACTGCAGAACAAAAGATCCAGGGGGCGGAGTTGGATCCACATCCAGGGGGTGGAGATTGGTAGGTTTAGGGGTGGGGATGGGTGGGTTTATGGATCAGGGGGTGGAGACGGGTAGGTTTAGGTCTATGTAAGGTGGGAGGAGTTGGATCTAGATCCAACTCCACCCCCTGGACCTTGTGTTCTGCAGTGAGGACCATCTCGAAAGATGCGGAGGAGCCGAAGTCTGCTGCCGTTTTCATTTGAAATTTAAAGGGGAAGAATCGCAAGATTTTTAGGGGGGCTGAGCAGAAATTTATAAAGCCCCCCTAAAAGTGGCCTAGCGACGCCCATGGTGTACATGAACATAAATTACATATATCGGTCTGTTATTTTATGGTTTTTCACAGACAAAGACAACATTTTTGCATATATTATATTTTTTATATGAATGTAAATTTTTCATGCAAATCACTGTCACAAACAAATATTTGAAATGTGAACATTTATATCTTTATACAGAGAAATAATAATAATGATAATGACAACAATCAAAATATAAAAATAATAATTACAAAATCAATTTAAATGTGTGTGTTTGTTTATATATATATATATATATATATATATATATATATATATATATATATATATATGATTTAGTAGTAGTATGCAAGAAATAATATATAATTTTAATATACTGTATGAAATATGATGTTATAATTTTATTATATTGATAATATATGATATCGATCATTTTAATATATGAATAGGATTTAAATATAATTGAACATATTTCTTTCCATGATTGGAAAAAAAAAGACTAATAATAGTATTATTATTATTGTTGTTGTTATAGATAGATAGATAGATAGATAGATAGATAGATAGATAGATAGATAGATAGATAGATAGATAGATAGATAGATAGATAAATAATAATGTAAATATTAAAAATAAAAAAACATTGTTTGAATATAATTAAAAAATATAATTGCACATACTTCCATGATTTAAAAAAAAGAAGAAGAATGAAATACATTCAATTAATAATCATAGTATAGTTTCCCTTTAATAAATACAGAGTAATTCCTGCCTTTAATATTTCCTGGACACAAAGAACATTTCATCAGAATCAATCATGGGCAGAGTCTCTCTTGTTAATCCTGGTTCTCTGGGATCCAGTCTTGTCTCATCTTACACACACATCAAGCGGGTCCCCACTAGTCATCCTCAAAGGGATTTTGAAGCAAACACGGACGAGAAGTCAGGTGACATCCTCACTGATGTCTTCTGCTAGTAATAGCTTGCTGTCATGGCTTTTTCCCGACAAACATTTGCTCCGGGTATTGGAAAGCTTTATCATCAAAGCATAAAGTTTCATTCTTCATCCAGGGCGAGATTCAAGGTCCTTCTGATGGCCAGGCCTTTACAAGCGCTCTGTACAACAGGGACTGGCTGTTTAAACACTTACACGAGCCACAAACTAAATCAAAACTTTTTTTTTCATTTTTTTTTTTTTTTCATTCCTACTAGCAAACACTTTTCCCCAAATCCCAAATAACAGAACAAGAAATTGAGTTACAACTAATATGTTGAGAAAAAGATGTTTTAAAATCTTGTCTTTTTTTATATAGCTTTTAATAAAGATCATTGTCGCAAGCAAATATTTGAAACATGCACATATATGTTCATATACAGACATAATTTAAATCATTGTTAAAAAAATTAATTTGACAAAAAATAGAATTATTGTACTATTTTATAATGTTGAATATGCACAAATTCTTGATGCATATATTTTAATATCAGTAAAACCCATAATATGCTTTATTATTATTATTAAAAAATTATATTGACAATGTTGTTTTAATATGAATTATTTCATGCATGCATTCATACTCATTTATCAGCAAAAATCCATGATAACAGCAAAGACGGAAGACAGAAAAAACAGACAACTGAACACAAATTGGACTGAAGAGTGTGCATTTGTCTCACTGTAATCCTAAACCACTTAATGCAAGTACTGTGAGAGAGACCTGTCCTTGACTTTACTGACTGTGCAAATTATGACTTTCTTCATATTGTCATGCTTTTCTTAATATAAAGAATTTAATACTGGTATGCAAAGTGCATGCAGTAGTTGAGAGCATACAGGCGGTATTTTTATATTTTTTTATGCATCTCTTTTGTTAAGCAATAATGATATTAGTGGTATAACATGACACACAGCTGTGGTTGATGGTTACTGCACATTTTAAACAATCTAAGTTCAAGTATCATTACAATCATCAGGCAATATTACTCACTCTTTTCTAAAAAGTGGCATCTCATATCTAAGCTTTTTTGTCCTTCCATTTAAGATCTATAAATTGGTCAAATCGTATAACCCCAGAAGTAACTATAGCCATTTACCATGGTATTTACATGTAATGCAATGCAGTTATATTACTGCGACACCATGTTAATGCCATGGTACTTTTATAAATATACTATGGTAGTGAATGATTGCCATATTGATGTACCATATTTACACAGCAGTGTAATGTACTTTAAAGGATACACTTATGTTAATGTAGCACTGTACATGAAGACATGCACTGTACCATTGTACTGATTATTATGGCCTAAAATAAAAATAAAAATAAAATGTAAATATTATATGAAAAACAAACTGAACAAATGTTGCTTTGGCAATTAATTGAAGCATTAAAGTAAATGCATAAAAATAACTATAAAACGAATTGATGAAAATTAAAAATCAAGTTTAAGTTGGAGTAGGTATTTTTTTATAGAAATAAAAATAAATACAAATTAAACTGAAATCTAATGAAAATGAGACATAGCAAGCACATAGATGAAACACAAATTTAAATAATAACTGGAAATGTAAAAATAAAATCTAATTGAAAAAAATATTAAAAATGTAATAGTATTTAAATAACACTGAAATGTAAAATCTAAGTAGTATTTAAAATATTTGTATAAAACACAAAAATGACAAAAGCACATACTAAAACAATTACTGAACATTAAACTAAAATATTGATTATGTAGTGATTTTTGCTTTCGCCAACCTAGGGAGGCGAAATGGTGTAGTGATGGGTACTCGCGTCACCAATGACGTTATGATATTTGGATCACGTGTCACTTAAGGTGTGGTTATGAGTACATCACATAAGAAAGATTGGTGGGATCTCTAACTTGTAGAACCTCTTTCTGTATCATCAACACAAGGAAGACACAAGTGTAATAAAATAGAATTTATTAACAAAAAATAGACAATAGTAATCAACAACTACTAAACGAATACCATAAATGAAATAGGAATAAAGTGCATAAGATGCATAAAATGCAAGTGATTATGTTGGGTGTTGCAATGTCAGAGCTATGTTATCTGGAAAGATAAACTGTTGCTACTCTGAAAGAAATAAGGTGAAGAACCTTATTATGCATCAAACAAATACATGGAAGATTTGCTATAAACTGCAATCGGCTATAATAATCTAATGTAAATTAGAAAAATCATATACTGATAATATACAACAATGCCAAGGTCTCTGGAAGAGGTTTGGATAAGTGATAGTTACGTTCTCTGTGGTCGAGTGAGCAGTCTGGTGACGGTGACTTCATCCACTGGTTGTGCTGGTAACAATGCAGTGGGGAAAGGAGCAGGAATCCGTTTCGACAGCCTTGAACACGAAGCGCTGGAGGATGCTGATCTCCTGGAGCACCAAAGGGTCCTAGAATCTGGAACACGCAGATGTGGCCCTGGAGTAGGTGCAGAAGGTGCTTAGCCTGGAACACGCAAGCCAAGGTACCTTGGAGTGAAGGTTGGCTCGCTGGAGCTTAACCTTGTTACAGATGTCTGTGTGTCTTCTGCCTCTTTGGGCTAGAGACTCAGAACTTGGTTGATCTGTTAGTGTCTCACCCTTGCAGGCCGGAGACTCAGATCTGGTTGATCTGTTGCTGCCTTCCCTGTAACATGCCGAAGACTCAGAACAAGGAGTGTCTTTGGGAAGGTACCTTTATCTCTTTTCGATGAGGAGGAGATTGCAATCTGGCGCTTCTCCATTTCCATGCTGTGATTGGCTGTTTCCATCAGAGTGGGGGGACACGGTGTGGCTCACCCTTCTTTCCTCCCGTGGAACCTTTGACAATGTTACGAACACATTAAGTCCAAACATGATGGAAGAAGATTGAACTGTCATGCATGCATTCATTTGTCCATCAACAGCTGAGTTTGTGTAAGATGTCGCACTACACGTCGCTGTCACTAAGAATACTTATTTCTCTGAATAAGTAGGATGTGTGTGTTGTAGTTTGCATCAGTTTAAGGTTTGAGAACATAGTTATGAATGGATTTGGATGGAACTATGTGATCTCTCTTTGTTTCACCCACTGCTGCTGCATCCAGAGGTTCTAAGGAATTTTTATGGCAGTCACTGGCCAAAACCTTAGGAATCAGTCTGTTGGTGGGTGAAGGGCAGAAACTGCATTTGACCAATGAGAAGTCCTGTCTTTCCTGGGCTTTTTACCCAAGGTCTTCTTCTTGCCTTCTAAGAGGAGTCTGGCTGTTGTCCTGGCATCTTTATCTGATGGCGTTGGACAGTTTGCTTATGTTAGTCCACCAAGATCCAATCAAAATGTAGCAAACCTTTGTCCATTGTGGTCAGAGAGGGGCCCCGCCATAAACTGGGCCCTGGAATGTGCTGTCCACTACAATTATAATAACTGTAATGCTAAAATAACACTGGTACTGAATGATTTTCATGTTCATATCAAAACTATGTCTTTACTTGGTGGATTAAAATGATTTGTGATGGTGCTTTAGATGATATAACTTCTCTAGGAGATGACAGAAACAGTCTGATGGGTAAAATCCTTCTCCGTCCCATCTGTGTTGTTGTGTTTTGCATTATCATGTGAAGTATCATACAGTAACGGTATCCTGGGACTTACTCTGGTAAGGATGCTGCATGATATACGTCCGAGTTTGTTATCAGATCGCATAATCGATATTAAATTTAGTCAATATGCACTAAAAAGCAGCACAGATCCACAAACAGCATTGATGTAAATACAATCCCAAATGATCTGAGATGGTGTTTTAGTCCACGGCTGCAGCTCCGTGTGCCATTATAAAGATCGCTGATCCAGGATCAGATTTCCTCGGCCGATAGCGAATTCTGTGGCAGCTTTGTGAACAAACCGGACCCAAGGTCAGGCCTCGGCTCTGACCTCCAGCGAGCTCTTGATGGAAATCTAACCAAGCATCACGGGCAATTTGAGTCCTCCGAGTAAACAAACAGAAGTGCTCTTCAAAGGCCGAGGTCCAAACAGAGAGCGGCAGGCGCTGCGGGTCCATTCACACAGATGGAGAGACCTGAGGGAGACCTCCAAACACCCGTCCAGTCCGAGACCACAGAGGCTTTTAGATTACGTCTCTCGCTAATGCATGTTATTTTTACATTCTCTCCTCTGTATTCACATTACAAATGCCTAATATTGGATAGTCTCACATCGCCAGACTTTTGACTGCTGCAAATCTCATGCACTCTGCAGTTATTCTAGTCAATAAATGCCCATTTAGACAGGAAGAGACCATCTGACCGACATGCAAAGTGACCATCACTTTTTCAAACCACCACTTCTAGTTAATACTGAGCGATGCAGCCTAAAAATATGATTTGCGATACGATATGTGAAATGCATGGCTTTGCACTTTTTAGTTCTGTTTAATGCACGGAAATACAAAAACAACAACAAAATATCTGTTTAAAAGAATACACTGACAAAAAAGTGCTATATCTGTTCGTCCACTGATATGATCTTATATCTTATATCTTATAATCCCAAAAGTACTATGTACTGTTTACAAAGAGCTGTTTGGATGTTTACTATGGTACCATATCCATTTTCCATAGTTATTACAAGTAATCCAATGCACTTTTATTACTGTGGCCCCATGTTGAAAAACTGAAATGTTAATACCATGGTACTTTTATAAATATACTATGGTAGTGAATGATTTACATATTGCTGGACTGTGGTATTTACAGTATAAGGTACTTTAAAGAATACAATTATGATAATGTGGTACATGTTTAAATAATCATTAATATGCTGGTACTTCTATACCGTATATACTGTACTATTGTACTGAACAGGATTATGGTATAATTAAAACTATTAAAAACGTTTGTGCTTATTGAAAGCTGAAATAAAAAATGAAATATAATTATTAGATAATTTATATAATCAAAATCATTTCAAGCACTGAAGCACTAAAATTCCTTTGTGGAAATAAAGACTAAAACGGAATTTTAAAAAGTAATCAAAATAGTATTTAAAAAATAATAATTTTTACTCAGAAATTCTTAGTAAATTTCACAATTACAATTACAAAATTACAACACCACTTCTTTTTTTTTTTTTTTTTACTGCAGCGATTGCAGGATAAAAAAAAAATATTCCTCATCGATGTAATCACCGAAGGCCAAGCAAAAGGAGTCTGTGTGAGCTTTGTCGCTGGGGTACTTATGTTGACACTTTCTAAACAATGAGAACGCAGTGCATGATTGAAGACCGGACGGATAACAAAGGCAAACAAGAACGCCGGCCACCCGTTTCGCTTTGTGAGGCGGCAATCAGCGGTGACACACAGCGACTACATTCAGCTACGAACACGCCACACTTTGTCATATCCACTCAAAATGAAATAAAACAGCAGGACGGCTCAGTGCAACAGTTTAACCACACAGGGAGACAAAAAGACAGTTTGCTGTGAATGCATTACGAAACCGATGCATGACATTTCTGTTTACATCCGTTCCTTTCTTTGCCGTCAATGCTCAATGAAAATCTTTTATTTTTTTCCCTAAATTGGCTAAAATTTCCTGTAGGCATTTTTATCTCTCTCGTTTTCTAACATAATGTGCACTTTCGTAAAAATGAAATATTCAGAAATACAATCTCTTATGTCTTTGTAGTGTGTCTACATGTCATGTCTTCCTGTAGGAAAAAGAAAAGAAAGCTCTTTAATAACTCCTAAATGGCAAAGAGATGAATGGAGACATGCGCTTCTCAGATGTTTGTCTTTAGACCACAGTAATCTCCTTCAGAGATCTTAACATCTCAGTTTGCAGTATGCCTAAATTTCGCAATATAAAGTGAGAGATCACAATATGAACTTTACTCATGATTTCAAACTATGCTGTGCATTATTTGCCCACTATCATATTTGTGTCATTTTCACTGTGTGCTGTATGTTAAATGAGTGTTACCTTGGTTTTAGTTGAAAAATAAAAATAAAAATGATTCCCAATATACAAACTTCCCAGATTACTGAGTGCCCTGTTGTTTACAGTGTTTACTTCCTTTTTATTTATATATATTTTTAAATATTTCTTTATTTGTGAAAAATACTGTAATGTGATTACATTAATTAAATTTTTAAATTAATTTTCAAATTATTTCAAATTTCTCAAATATTAATTAAAATAAAAATTATATATATATATATATATATATATATATATATATATATATATAATATGCATAAGGTAAAAGTCAATTGTGACAAGTCAAAATTATGACATACTAAGTCATAATTATGAGATAAAAAGTTAAAATTCTGAGACGTAATTATAACTGGTGAATTTAAGAGGCAAAAAGGCATAATCATGACAAAAACTGTGAATGAGACATATATACATAATGATTACTTAATCTCATAATTTTATATTTTTCATCTAATTGTTACTAATTATGACTTTATCATAATTATGACTTAGTATGTCATAATTTCAACTTCTCATACAGTAATTATGATTTTGTATTTCAGAACTTAGACTTTTTGTCATAATTTTGACATTTTGATTTTATCTCTTAATTACCAGACTTTTTAGCTCATAATTTTGACACTTTAATGTCATAAGTATGACTAACCATAGGAAGGTTTTTTTGTTGTTGGTGGTGGAAATGGGCTTAACTTGTGACATAACCTAGCAACGACTCAGAACACCCTAGCAACAGCATAGCAACCACACTCAGCCCCAGTGTTGTGCTAGTTACTCAAAGAATGTAATATATTACTCATTACTAGTTACTGCTTTCTAAAATAATATTGTTACTTTATTTATTACTTTCTGGCAACAGTAATTAGTTACACTACTAGTTACATTACTTTTTCTTCACGCCCCGCAGAAGTTGTAACTGTGTATCTTCCACATAAAATTCTTCTAGAATGTTGCTAACAACATATTTCTGCCTCATCATTTGACCAAAATCCACATCGGATCGCAGTCAAAAGTTATTACAAACACTCAACAGTGATTGATAGTGACATTCAAGTAGAAGTGTTGTATTAATCTCATTAATTGTCATGTGTAGCTCGAAGCTAATTGTAATTTTTCCGTTACCCATATACGATAATATTTCATTATGTATTTTATCAAATCACATAAGCTTGTAAGAAACTGTTTAATTTTTCAAAAAGATTTTTAATTATAGCAATACAATGTACCACACACTGATCAGAGGGATGTGGGTGGAATGTAATGCCAGAGTAAAGTAAAGCCACAACAATGTTCAGATCATCTTTTGTCCTGACAAAATCAATATAATGCAATATTTATATCAGCTGAATGTAAGCTTTTCCATATTCCAAGCTTGCCTGCTGCACTGGGGACATCACATGCATGTGCGAGTCATGAAATTATGAAAATAAATCTAGGAATTATTTGATTGTTGGATTTTAAATCAGCGGGGTTGAGGCATCAAAAGTAACTAAGTAACTAAGCTGTTTTATGGATGGTAACTTTAATATTATTACTGAACTCTTATTAGTAATTAGTTACACTACTAGTTACTGCAAAAAGTAATATTATTACAGTAAATAAGTTACTAGTAATTAGTTATTGCCCAACACTGCTCAACCCCCTGGCATCATGGCAGCAAGTTTTGCACAGCCAAGTAACATTCATTTTTCTTGAGAAAATGTGAAAAAATTTAGTTTCCTCTGTAAAATGTGTGTCAGGCTGATTGATGATGTGAATAGATCAACATGGCATCCCGTCTTCAAAATGCGTCTTGTGACTTTCCATTTTAGCAGAGCAGACCAGAATTCAATTTGTCCAGTGCACAAAAAATTGTACCAAAAAAAAATGTCTCTCTCAGATTCAAGCCAAGAGCCTGAGGTTATAGTCTCATGTCATCTTCTGAAAAACTTCCCATCAACATATGAGAAAGAACCTGATGAACATTTGATTGCCTCCGGCAGAATCTATAGTTTCACCCTTGTCCAGAAAAATGGCTTTTATATGAACACAAATTAATAAGAGATTGCTTAAAATGAAAATATGAAACTGGTGAAGCATCTGTCTTGGTATTGATTTGTGTCAGCCGATTCTGGCTAATGTGACCCATGAGAAGCCGACTGCCTCTGAAACGTATTACCTTCCTTAATGTTCAACCTCGCTAACTGCACAATCCACCATTATTTATGCCCAGCAGGGAAAACAAGATTGAAAACATGGTTAAAAACATGATTTTTCTGACAACTTTAAGATATTACCTTATTAATATCATGTCACATGCACCAATTTAGACTCGCTTGGTTATAATTCACTACTGTATGACATTTTGATCGCAGTTCAGTGAAGTAAAGCATGTTGCCATTCAAGATTTTAAGTGGGCAGTAACAACATGGATTGAGTCAAAGCAATGGTTCATCCAAGATGTAGATGAGTTTGTTTCTTCATCAGATTTGGAGAAATGTAGCATTGCATCACTTGCTCACCAACGGATCCTCTGCAGTGAATGGGTGCCGTCAGAATGAGAGTCCAAACAGCTGATAAAAACATCACAGTAATCCACATCACTCTAGTTCATCAATTAACATCTTGAGAAGACAAAAGCTGCATGTTCGTAAGATGTGTTTGTAAGAAACAAATCCATCATTAGGACATTTTTAACTTTAAACCGTCACTTCTGGCCAAACAAGTCCATAACATACAGGTGCATCTAAATAAATTAGAATGAAAAGTTCATTTATTTCAGTAATTCAACTCAAATTGTGAAACTCGTGTATTAAATAAATTCAGTGCACACAGACTGAAGTAGTTTAAGTCTTTGGTTCTTTTAATTGTGATGATTTTGGCTCACATTTAACAAAAACCCACCAATTCACTATCTCAACAAATTAGAATACTTCATAAGACCAATAAAAAAAAACATTTGTAGTGAATTGTTGGCCTTCTGAAAAGTATGTTCATTTACTGTATATGTACTCAATACTTGGTAGGGGCTCCTTTTGCTTTAATTACTGCCTCAATTCGGCGTGGCATGGTGATCAGTTTGTGGCACTGCTGAGGGGGTATGGAAGCCCAGGTTTCTTTGACAGTGGCCTTCAGCTCATCTGCATTTGTTGGTCTCTTGTTTCTCATTTTCCTCTTGACAATACCCCATAGATTCTCTCTGGGGTTCAGTTCTGGTGAGTTTGCTGGCCAGTCAAGCACACCAACACCATGGTCATTTAACCAACTTTTGGTGCTTTTGGCAGTGTGGGCAGGTGCCAAATCCTGCTGGAAAATCAGCATCTTTAAAAAGCTGGTCAGCAGAAGGAAGCATGAAGTGCTCCAAAACTTCTTGGTAAACAGGTGCAGTGACTTTGGTTTTCAAAAAACACAATGGACCAACACCAGCAGATGACATTGCACCCCAAATCATCACAGACTGTGAAAACTTAACTTAACACTGGACTTCAAGCAACTTGGGCTATGAGCTTCTCCACCCTTCCTCCAGACTCTAGGACCTTGGTTTCTAAATGAAATACAAAACTTGCTCTCATCTGAAAAGAGGACTTTGGACCACTGGGCAACAGTCCAGTTCTTCTTCTCCTTAGCCCAGGTAAGACGCCTCTGACGTTGTCTGTGGTTCAGGAGTGGCTTAACAAGAGGAATACGACAACTGTAGCCAAATTCCTGGACACGTCTGTGTGTGGTGGCTCTTAATGCCTTGACCCCAGCCTCAGTCCATTCCTTGTGAAGTTCACCCAAATTCTTGAATCGATTTTGCTTGACAATCCTCATAAGTCTGTGGTTCTCTCGGTTGGTTGTGCATCTTTTTCTTCCACACTTTTTCCTTCCTCTCAACTTTCTGTTAACATGCTTGGATACAGCACTCTGTGAACAGCCAGCTTCTTTGGCAATGAATGTTTGTGGCTTACCCTCCTTGTGAAGGGTGTCAATGATTGTCTTCTGGACAACTGTCAGATCAGCAGTCTTCCCCATGATTGTGTAGCCTAGTGAACCAAACTGAGAGACCATTTTGAAGGCTCAGGAAACCTTTGCAGGTGTTTTGAGTTGATTAGCTGATTGGCATGTCACCATATTCTAATTTGTTGAGATAGTGAATTGGTGGGTTTTTGTTAAATGTGAGCCAAAATCATCACAATTAAAAGAACCAAAGACTTCAGTCTGTGTGCATTGAATTTATTTAATACACGAGTTTCACAATTTGAGTTGAATTACTGAAATAAATGAACTTTTCCACGACATTCTAATTTATTGAGATGCACCTGTATAATAATGCTTCCTTTAGGGAAAAAGTTTGTCTCCTGTTGTCTCTCACATCAAAATCCATCCACATATTTGTTTAAAGTTGTTTTGGACTGTTTTGGTTTGTAAACAGTGCTTGACCTGTGCAGATTTCTCTCCTGATTCAGATCAGATTAATTTTTTATGGCAGAAAGATATGGATAGAGGATTTTAGCCAGAAACAATGGTTTGAAATTAAACATTTCTTAATGATGAATTTGTACAAACATGCAGCTTTTGTCTTATTACAAATTTTATCAGCTGTTTGGACTCTCATTCTGACAGCACCCATTCACTGCAAAGAATCCATTGGTGAGCAAGTGATCTAATGCTAAATTTCTCCAAACCTGATGAAGAAACAATATCCTGATGGTACATTTTCAGCAAATGTTCATTTTTGGATGAACTATTCCTTTAAACAGCTAATTGTATATGCACGTTCTTGTGTTATGATTGGCTGGATTTGAAGATTAAACTTGTTGCACCCCATTCAGCTAATCATTTAAAATTCTTTGTGCTTTAAAATCCATTATGAAACACTATTACCACAAAGGATCTTTGTAAGCTACGGTTTGGTCAAATATGTGGTAATATTTTAACACTCATCCCAAGTCAAACTGGCAACCTTTGCATCTCAAATCCCTATAATGTAAGACACTTTAATTGTTAACAAAGTCTTCAAACTTGACGTAATTGGATTTCTTCAGAGGCCTTTAATATAGTGGCGTTTGCAGAGCTTCATTTGAGTAATTGCAGATGACCTCACTGTCCTCTTTCCTGTAATCCGGTATTGAGCCGTGGGATCAGACGTCAGTGGGTAATGTAGACATCCTTGGCTCCAGATTCACCCTTCCATGAAGCTGCGGCTTAGACTGTAAGCAGCTCGAGTAGAACGGGTTTAACCATCAAACCACTTATTACCATAGATAATGTAGCACCATAAAACATTATATTTTATGCTATGCAATAAAGACCAGTAATTGAATGCACTAAAAATTAATGGAGCTTTATGTACAGTCAGTATTTTATTTATTTATTTATATATATATATATATATATATATATATATATATATATATATATATATATATATATATATATATATAATTTTTAATATATTTAAATGTGCAATTTTTTTAAGACTAGACCTTGAATGAGATTCATCCAATAACATCTAAGTTTAGTGTCTCAATCAAGACATATGAAGACATTCAAAGACATTGTTTAAGATGACTGAATAAATCTGACAGCAATGATACAGCAATGAAAGTAAAAGTCAGGGCTGCGTTTCCCAAAAGCATCATAAGCTTAAGTTGATCGTAAAAACGATCGCACTAGTCGTCTTAGACTTGTGGACTGTGTCCCAAAACCATCATAACTTAAGTAGTACTTGAAAATCTTCGTAGATCTACGAGTGCTCTGGAGTTATTGTAACTTGAACTGATAAAACTAACTTGATAGCTGAAGCTCGCGATTATGGTAAGAGGCGTTACATTTCCGATACGCGCTTGTGGTGTTCGGCCACTCACAATGCACTGGGTCAGTTGGCTAATCAGAGCAGACTGCACTTGTTGGAAGGAGGGGCTTTGTAGAAAACAATGCGTTTGAGAGAGGTGGGCATAGAGGACCTACAATAATGTACAGTATTTGAAAAATAATGTGTTTTTTGAACATTAAAGCATGTCAGCATACAGGTGCATCTCAATAAATTTGAATGTCGTGGAAAAGTTAATTTATTTCAGTAATTCAACTCAAATTGTGAAACTCGTGTATTAAATAAATTCAATGCACACAGACTGAAGTAGTTTAAGTCTTTGGTTCTTTTAATTGTGATGATTTTGGCTCACATTTAACAAAAACCCACCAATTCACTATCTCAACAAATTAGAATATGGTGACATGCCAATCAGCTAATCAACTCAAAACACCTGCAAAGGTTTCCTGAGCCTTCAAAATGGTCTCTCAGTTTGGTTCACTAGGCTACACAATCATGGGGAAGACTGCTGGTCTGACTGTTGTCCAGAAGACAATCATTGACACCCTTCACAAGGAGGGTAAGCCACAAACATTCATTGCCAAAGAAGCTGGATGTTCACAGAGTGCTGTATCCAAGCATGTTAACAGAAAGTTGAGTGGAAGGAAAAGGTGTGGAAGAAAAAGATGCACAACCAACCGAGAGAACCACAGCCTTATGAGGATTGTCAAGCAAAATCGATTCAAGAATTTGGGTGAACTTCACAAGGAATGGACTGAGGCTGGGTTCAAGGCATTAAGAGCCACCACACACAGACGTGTCCAAGAATTTGGCTACAGTTGTCGTATTCCTCTTGTTAAGCCACTCCTGAACCACAGACAACGTCTGAGGCGTCTTACCTGGGCTAAGGAGAAGAAGAACTGGACTGTTGCCCAGTGGTCCAAAGTCCTCTTTTCAGATGAGAGCAAGTTTTGTATTTCATTTAGAAACCAAGGTCCTAGAGTCTGGAGGAAGGGTGGAGAAGCTCATAGCCCGAGTTGCTTGAAGTCCAGTGTTAAGTTTCCACAGTCTGTGATGATATGGGGTGCAATGTCATCTGCTGGTGTTGGTCCATTGTGTTTTTTGAAAACCAAAGTCACTGCACCTGTTTACCAAGAAATCTCAACAAGAGACCAAAAAATGCAGATGAGCTGAAGGCCACTGTCAAAGAAACCTGGGCTTCCATACCCCCTCAGCAGTGCCACAAACTGATCACCTCCATGCCACGCCAAATTGAGGCAGTAATTAAAGCAAAAGGAGCCCCTACCAAGTATTGAGTACATATACAGTAAATGAACATACTTTCCAGAAGGCCAACAATTCACTAAAAATGTTTTTTTTTTTTTTATTGGTCTTATGAAGTATTCTAATTTGTTGAGATAGTGAATTGGTGGGGTTTTTTTTTTAATGTGAGCCAAAATCATCACAATTAAAAGAACCAAAGACTTAAACTACTTCAGTCTGTGTGCATCGAATTTATTTAATACATAAGTTTCACAATTTGAGTTGAATTACTGAAATAAATGAACTTTTCCACAACATTCTAATTTATTAAGATGCACCTGTATTCTGTTACACCAAATACACAAAATAATGATCTTTAAAATAGCATCATATGACCCCTTTAAATGACTGAACAACAACACAAAACGAATAAAAGAAGTAGTGTAGGAAATATGCTTCAAAGACAGGGAAAAATAGGTATAAATCTGTCAATGACGAAAACCAGCCATGTATTGGACCCGGAAATAACATCTCTACAGATATTATATACTATATAGTATAATGTTAATCTATAAGTATAATATTATTGTACTATATTATTATTATATATGATATAATAATATTATTATATATAGTAGATTAATATTATACTTATAACTATTATATATTATATTAGGCTAAATTATATTAAATTAAATTATATTATATCCGAGCTGTCTGGCACGCAGCATTAGGTTAAAGATGCCATAGAATGCATTGATACAATATTTTAAATTGTCCTTCTATGATATCTATATAGAAGGTATGTGGCTTAGGTAAGGGCAAAAAATCTCCAGAAACTGTTTTACATGTCCATTTAAAACCCTAGGATTTGTCCCTAGAATGAAATGGTCTGTTATTACCTTATTTTATAGGGTCATGAATAATAATTGTTGTGTATGCTGGCAGATGAATGATACACAGCAGACAATGGTGTCATGTTAATGCACGTTGTCTTTACTGAACTGTTGTTAACTCTGATTAGTATGTCAATACGTCACTATATATGTCACCACTAGAGGGCAGGCTTATCACAAAACGCTGATACCCAATAGCACATACATTACACTTTCCTTCCCCCCTAGATTAATCATACTAGGAAATAAGAAATGCATAACTATAACTTACTCCATAACATTCACAGTTAACCTAAACAATGTTGCTAACTACAACAAAACTACAAATCAAGCCTTTGGGGAGGTTTTCTACATCTCTCAGGATAACGTCTCTGTGAACCTGGGTGAGGTTCAGGTGTAACTGCAATTGTCACATCTGGTTCAGAATCGTTCACGTTAACTGAGGTAGGAGGGGCAGTCTCAACAGCATCATTGTCCTTGTCATCTGAATCCAAGACATTGTCAGGTGAATAAGGAACAGATAACAGTGAGGATTTTGTCTGACGATCCACCAGCTGATCTGCATGGCGTCTCCATGTGTTATCTCCAGCCTTTACTGTGTACGTCAAGGGTCCAGTTCTGGTGGTGATGGTACCTGGTTGCCATCTCTTGTCCTACTTGGAAATTTCTGGTTGGTCTGTCCTTCATGTGCACAAATTGTTTGTTTTCTACATCACGTCGAACATCAGGTTTGATGAGATCCAAGCGACATCTTAAATTTCTCTTGAGGAACATCATCGCTGGTGTTTGAGCAGTCATGGAGTGTGTGGCATTTCTGTACATGAAAAGGAAGTTGTCTATTTTGTGTTGGAGCGAGATGTTGTCATTGTCCATTGCTTGTTTGTACAAACCTTTCTGCCAAGCCATTAGTGGCAGGATGGTATGGTGCGGAAGTAATGTGCTTGACTCCGTTCAGCTTCATGAATTTCTGAAACTCGTCTGAGACAAACTATCGTCCATTATCCGTGCATATCTGTTCTGGCAGCCCGTTCCTGGAGAATATTGTTCTTAGCACAGAAGCAGTCTTTTCGGATGTGGTCGTCTTCATTGGAACAACTTCAGGCCACTTTGAATGCACATCCACGGCGATCAAGAACATGGAGTCCTTGAATGGTCCAGCAAAGTCGACGTGCACTCTTTGCCACGGTGCTGACGGCCATTCCCAGGGGTGCAAGGGAGCTAATGGTGGAGAGTTCTGGGTCCTTTGGCATCCTGGACAAGCCTTTGCCAGTTCCTCAATCTGCTTGTCGATTCCAGGCCACCACAAATAACTGCGGGCCAGGTCCTTAGTTTTTACTGTGCCCAATTGTCCGTCATGCAGTATGTCCAACATCTTACAGCACAATTTGGAGGGAATGACAACTCGTAATCCACACATTAGAGTTCCTTGGCACACAGAAAGCTGTTCTCTCCTCGCTGAGAATGCTGGATACAGTGAGTTCCCCTGTGTTGGCCATCCATGTACTGTGATATCATAGACCTTAGACAATGTCGGGTCATTACGGGTTTCTCTCTGAATAGTGGCATTCGTCACTGGAAACTGACTCACGATTGAGGTGTGAAACACGTCAGCTGGATCCATTGCCTTTGACTCTACAGTCAACTTCAGCAGAAGACGCCACAAGCCGTCTGTGTTACCGTAGTTTGGTGCCTTTGTACTCAATATCATATTGGTGAGCACCCAAGAAGAGTGACCAACGCTGCAGCTGTGCTGAGGCCATCACTGAGACACCCTTCCGAACATTGAAGATCGAGACCAAGGGCTGATGATCTGTGATCAAGGTAAACCATTGACCATACAGATAATGGTGGAATTTTTTACACCCCATACGAGACTAAGTGCTTCACGGTCTATTTGGGCATAGTTACGTTCTGCTGTCGTTAGTGATCTAGATGCGAAGGCGATCGGTTTTTCAGTGCCATCTGGGAACTTGTGTGACAGCACTGCGCCAATTCCATATGGTGAGGCATCACACGCCAGCCTGATGGGCATAGATGGGTTGAAGTGTGTCAGCACTACATCAGATGTTATGAGCCTTTTAGTCTTCTGGAAAGCTTGCTCACAGCTGTCTGACCATTTCCACTGTGTCCTTGTTTGCAACAGTGCATTCAAAGGATGTAGTACAGTGGAGAGGTTTGGAAGAAATTTGTGGTAATAGTTCACAAGTCCGAGATATGATCGGAGTTGAGACACGTTCTGTGCGTGTGGTGCATTTAACACAGCTTCAATTTTGTCCTGTGACTTGTGCAGACCATCTTTGTCTATCGCATGACAACAGTAAGAAATCCGAGACTTAAAGAACTCACATTTTTCTTTATTGGCTCTTAGTCCATACTCGCACAATCTCATTAGCACCCGTTGCAAGTTTCGGAGGTGATCTGTATCATCCTTCCCCGTTACAATGATATCGTCCAGGTAACACTGCGTCCCCGGTATACCCTGCAACACCTGGTCCATCGCTCTCTGCCACAAAGCAGGGGCTGAGGCAATTCCAAAAACAAGATGGTTGTACTGATAGAACCCTTTATGTGTGTTGATGGTCAAGAATTTCTTGGATTGCTCATCCGTCTCCATTTGGCGGTAAGCTTGGGCCAGGTAAATTTTTGAGAAGTGTTCTCTACCGGACAAGGATTTTGCTGATTTTCTTTGTACTTCAGTTACTGGTAATTTCCCTTTCGGAGACACTTTTTCACCAGTATAGGTCTTTAATATCACTGATGTGCTTTGCAGTGGTATTTCTGAGAACAGTCGCTGGTAATCAGCTGCTGAGATGACCGATAAGGCCGATCCAGTGTCTAACTCCATTTTGAGTTTGACTCCTGACACTTCTGGTGTAAGCCAAATAACCCTTCTGTCTCCTTAATATTGTACAGTTCCAAACATGAAAGATCATCCGTACCTGAACTTGTGTTTGCTTCATTTTCAGTTACTTGATGTACAGTGGCAGATTTACGTTTTACTTTATGTGTTCTGTCTTTTTGTATCCTCTGTCTGTCCGTTTTGCATACACGTTCGATGTGCCCCTTTTTATGGCATTTCCTGCACTCTTTATGCTTGAACCAGCAGTCATTCGCATCATGAGACATTTTTCCGCAGCGATAACATTTCTGTTTTCTTTCCGATTTCAGTGACCGCTTATTTGTTGCACATTCCACTGATTTTTTTTTTGCAATTCCAATACATCTTATACTGCAGTCTCCATGGATATTGCTATGTTCAGTGCACGGTCAAGTGTCAAGTCTTTTTCTGTCAACAATCTTTTTTGTGTGCATTCACTGTGCAAGCCTGTCTTTTAATGCATCTGCCAGTCCAGCTCCAAATTGACAATGTTCTGACAATCGGTGTAGATCAGCTATATATTCGGAAATGCTTTCTCCTTTTGCTTGGTTACGCTTATGGAATCTGAATCTTTCCGCAGTTACTAAGGGTTTGGGGTTCAAATGTTCATTTAAAATGTCCACTATTTGCTGGAACGTTTTATCCGCTGGCTTTTCAGGGGTTAACAAACTACGAAGCAGTCCATACGTCTTTGCTCCCATCGGGCTCAGCAAAACAGCCACTCTCTTATCATCAGCAATGGCATTAGCCTCACAGTATAACTCCACTCTTTCCATATAAGTTCCCCAATCCTCAACAGTACTATTAAACGCGGCGATCGTTCCAATCATTGCCATTTTTGCTCGTTTGCAGTAGCTTTACACATTAATTGGCTTTCTCTCTTTCATGGAACTCACGAGATCTTTTTGCGATCTTTGTCTTGTTGACGCATCCGTGGTTGTTGATCCAGACCTCATTGCCAATTTGTTGTGTATGCTAGCAGATGAATGATACACAGCAGACAATGGTGTCGTGTTAACGCACGTTGTCTTTACTGAACTGTTGTTAACTCTGATTAGTATGTCAATACATCACTATATATGTCACCACTAGAGGGCAGGCTTATCAAAAAATGCTGATACCCAATAGCACATACATTACAACAATGTTGTGCTCTGCTCTGATTGGCTGTTTCACAGTGCGGGCATTGAAACGGCTTTCAAATGCACAATCACTTTTTAGTTTCACTTTCACTTTTGAGATTCGTGATCACATGTACTCTGTTTATACTATGGAGCGGCAGTACTTACCACACATTTTACAAGATCAGATGCTTGTCAGTGAGGCTCAGGATCTGTAAATCATTCACCATCATCCTCAGTCATCTCTCCTTACTCTGTTTATGTGGTAAGTGAACTCTTATGCATTGCAATGTAACAGGATACCGCCAGCAAGGAGCTAACCATATCTCTTTAGTGGCTCACGTTATTTTATTAGAACGCGTTATTTGCTTTCCGTGCCTTTCTAAATACAAACACCAACCCATCCCTGCACTTCACATCCCCTGCACAGCCTGGAACATAACATTTATTTCCATTATCTGCCTTTTTCGCTGTTGTCCTCACTTGTTTCTTCACAATACCTGCAGAGCTTCTGATGGTTCGGCTGGCCTAGAACATGGGCGGGTATATGTAAATGTTGGGGGGCGTAACTATTAGTGATCCCAAATGTAACTTCACAGTCGGTGTTATGTTCTGATTCGCCTATTATTCAGTGGTATTTTGCATTCACGAGATTTACATAAGAAGGAGGAAACAATGGTGTTTGAGGCTCACGGTATGTCATTTCCATGTACAGAACTGTTATATTCAACTATGCCAAGGTATATACAGTTTTCCATTTTATGGCACCTTTAACATTTCAATAAATGAGCGTGTAGTACAATTACGAGCCGTTCTATAAATTGACATTTCAGCACTTGACAAATGGATAGCGACACCCAAGTAGCACTTAAAGCAGGGCTACGTGCGATTGTGTTAAGTGCATTTTTGAGAAACGCACGTGAAACGATAACTAACGTTTGTAAAATGACTTAAGCGCTAAGATCGATTGTTTTCGAGAAACGCAGCCCGGGTCAAGTTGAAGTTATTTTAGGTGGCAACTGCACATGTTCAAGGTTTGAATGCTTACTAAAATCTTTTTATACATTACTACCTTAAAAACACAAGTGATAAAGGTAAAACCACACAATGAATCAAGTTCATCACAAGCAGCTTTTCCACAAGCTGAGTTAAATACAAATATATAGAAAGTGTCATACACTCAAATCACCACATGGTAACAATAATGCCATAAGCATTCATTTAACAACATAAGACCCTAGGTACAGCTAATGTGAGCTGTCACACAAGGGATTCTGGGTCAATGTATGGTTTGTCACTCTTATTATAAGAAAAACTAAACTAAACAGTATTGTACTGTAAAATTACATGAAACATTCTGTTAGATTTATTAGTTTTTCACCGTACAACAAGCATTTTTACAATCTTTTTTTACCAATAAAATTAAGATTTGTTTTTCACAGTGAACTTGTTTAACCATATTTTCTGTAGCTTGACATTACCTTACCACTTAAAAATAGTGTTAACTTTCCAGTATTTACTGTGTGACAAAATACTACTTTGCTGTTTTTCCTCATGTTTCTTTTTACCAGCACCTTGTCGTACAACTAACACCTGTTTTAAATGAGTAAATTAACTGGAGTTTAACTACTTTTTGAGTAAGCTGTAGTTAAGAACAGCTTCACCAGCACTGCTACCCATGTTTTTACACTAAAGCCCGGCTTTCTATTAGCTGCCAGGATGAGAAGCGGAATTAAATTGAGGCCTTTTCATGCCATTTAAATATAAAAGTCAGTGTATCTTTTCAGCAGCTCACTGTCTGGCAAACGTGAATGAATATCATTTCATTACAAATCCAATAGTGCAATATTTCAGCGAATGTACTTTTAATTCCCATCTCGTTTGCATGGGTAAAATAGATGTTGACTAAGGGAGTTGAATTCTAAAATAAGCCTGCGCTAATCTTTTTTTTCCAGAGAGGTGATGGAGGAAGAGGATTAGATATCCCAGCAGAGTCATTCATCAAATGTAAAAGTGCATATTGCTTTCCTCTCTAATGCATACGTAGCATGAGTGCCCTACAGTGCCTTCAATTTTTCTTCTCTTTCTCATCTCTGCTTTCTTTCACCGAGTGCTGGGATGCTGGGAAGGACGCGATGAAAGATGCTCCATGTAACTCCTAACCTCTGTCATTTGTCTCGGCCGTCTGAACCCTGATCTCCCGTCTTGTGTTTTTCCTGTTTCGCCTTGACAGTGCCATTAGATACAGGGCCGAGCACTGGGGAAGTCCTGTGATGAGACATACGTTTTCATTTTCGTCACAGGCCTCCTGTTCCTGTCACCGTTTTCATCAAATTGCAGATGGTTTTGTCCGTATGCATGTGTGTGCTGTTTCCTGATCTGTCTAGTAAGTCTGATTTCCACCATCTCTCCAGCATATGTTCGCACGGACATGTTTGATTGTTCGAAAACCAACAGTTCCTGTACGTTCATTACTGAGCTGCTGTTTCTTTTATTCTACAGCTTGTCGGATTAATTATCTGACGTGGCGTTTTGTACCCTCACAGATGGGCTTTTGAACTAAAGAAACGAGGAGCTCTTTGAAAAAATCTGATTCAGCTCTGAAGAAAAAGGTGCACAATATTCAACAGCATGTGAACGTCTACATCTCTGAGCAAGAGAAAGAAGGTGTATGTGCCGTCTGGAAAGAGATTTTTTATTTATTTTTTTCACCGTTGTGAACTATTCATCACTATATACATGGTAGAGTAGTGGGTTAAATGGTAAGTCACGACTCAAAAATGTTGAGGACAGCTGTGAAAATGCATATGAAATTGTGCATCGTATAGGGCAGAGAAAAAAATAATGTTGAGATCGTGAACTAACAATGAACAATACTGTGTTTATTAATCTTAATGTTGATTTCAACATTTAAAAACCAAAAGTTGTATCTGTTAATATTAGTTAATGCATTATAAAGCAATTGTATTTTTAATTACTGACATTAACAAAGATGTATGTAAAACTGCTCTACACTAGAATAAATTCCCACCTACTTCAGAGTTTTTTTCTTTGTTTTGTTTTGTTTTTTTAAAGGAGTATACTTACATTTTTAAGTAGTTGAATCTTGTACAACATAAAAAAAATGAAGTTGGTTAAATGATTTCAATGAGTTAAAGTCTTGGAAAAACATGATGTGCCCTCAAAAAAAAAAAAAAAAAGTCCTTAAAAAATATAAACCTTTTATATATTTAATTGCAGTGAGTGTGAACACATGGCTAGAATCATTGAAATTCAAGAGTTATTTAGAAATTATAATTGTCACTGGTTATGTTCAGCTCAAGACTTGTTAATATATTTACATATTTTTGGAAATGCATCATTTCAGTGTTTGATTTTACTCATGCCGTTGGTTGAAACAATGTTGCTGTTAAATATATCTGGTTATGAATATCTTCCTTACAGTTGATTCTGCAATTTAAGCTGAAAAGAAAAAGCATTTTAACAAAATAAATAAATAAATTTAAATAAATTTATGTGCTTTAGAGTCCAGGGAACAACTTGTGTGTGATGTGCTAAATATGGGTTCTGAAGCAAAACCAGTTGAGAACCACTGACAATAATCAGGGTTTCAGTGGGTCTTATAAAGGCCTTATAAGGTCTTGAATCAGAGCAGGAAGCATAAATTAATTGCTTTAAGTGCTGCATGCATTGCAACAGAAAAAGGAATAGCTTTGTCAGTCTGTTGTTATTGTTGTTTTCCAATACAAATGTCTAAATAAATCAAGATACATTTACTAGAGATGCAAAATTAATAGATTTTTGAGAAATTGGACAAAATTAAGTTTATCCTTAAAACTTACAAATATCTTTGAGTGGTGCATGAAAACTTGTTTTGAAAAAAATAAAAAAAATATAAATATATATATATATAATTTACTTGGTCTTGAAAAGGTAATTAAAAAGTCTTCAATTTAGCTTCATAAAACTTGCAGAAATCTTGATAATGAACTTCCCAAAAACATCTCTACGATCTACTTACAATCTCACAATGTTTTTGAGAAACTCAGCTCTCATTAATAAGTTGTTAAAAATCATGTTTTGCCAAATGAGAAAATTGTCACAGATCATGGATTTTAGGTCAGAAACGTCAGTCTTCAAACCCTTAGTGTGACATGCTTCACAAATAAAGCTTTGAGCACTGTCAATCATGACCAAACTTCAGTTATCTTTATATTCTGACAAAAGTCTATGTTGACTTAAACCAAAACTCATATTGTACAATGAGAAGCAAAATCACTCGATACAAGCATTCGGTGCTTTAATAATGTTTCAGTGCAGCTGACTGATTATTTAACAACTTTTAAGCGCATTCCAGTGGCAAACTGAAAAATTAACCTTTTTAAAGTCCTTGCTTGTTATACCAATTTGTGAAGTTGTAAACTTTATGAAATTGTTAAAAGAAAGTCTGCGGCCGTAATTGTCTTGTAATTTTACGGTGTCGGACCGTACGTTCTGATAACAGTTTATTAAACAAATTATTCGGACAGTCATCTCATTAAAACCTTTCCTCAGTGAATTTTTCCCCATTTTCTCCATTATCATATTCCTCTTTGTGCGTACGCGTCTCGGCCTTAATTCACTTGTGTAGAGGGAAATTAAATGTGCTTCTGGTTGATTACATTTGGGTGGTGAAATTCCCTCAAGCTCCGTGCAAACGCGGCACCTCGAGGAATCCAATCCGTAACGACACCTCCAACACATTCCTTTAAATACAGGACCGGGTACTGAATTGTCGTTTTTTTCATGGAGGCTTTCACCTATTCAGGCTAATTTAATTGAGATTTGCCTCGGCTGAATAGAACGACAGCCGGTGCTCTGTTGGAGAACTTTCCCAGGTCTATATTAATACCTTCACGCTGAGCGTGTGTGACAGTGATTGAAGTGCTGTGAAATGCAGGTAAAGAACAATTCATTATCTTGTCTCTTTAAATACTTTCAAGTTCTTGCAGGTTTATCAGAACTATTTGTAGTTTGGTTTGGAGTGGAGGGACTTTGACTGAATCCTTGTAGTCGCTTCAACGGTCTCTTCTAACGGACAACGGGCCATTAAGAGAGCATTTGATGGTTTGTGTTTGGCATGAACGCACACAACTGCAGTGACTCAAGAGCTGTTGTGGTAATCATATGTTTTGCCAATCATCAAACGCAAAGGATGATTCTAAAGACATTTCACTTTGTAAAAATGTTATGTCCTTCAGATCCGGCACGCTTGATTTATTTCCAATCTTGGATTTTGTTCTCTAGAAGTCATCCTGACAGTAATAGAGTGGTTGAAGTTCAGGGGTAAAAGGTTGCTGGTTCAAACCTTGCAATGAATGCATAGTGTTTTTTCATGCATTGGTCAGTTTTCAGATTTTTCTCTATATGGCTTTTTAGAAAGTGTTGTTTCAAGTGTTAAGAAAGCATCCGAAATACACTTCAAAGTGTTGCTTTTATTGCAGTTTATCTATTTGCATCTGTAGATTTCATTTACAATAAGTATCTTTAAAGGTTTCTTTTCTGAAGATGAGAGGTTGTTTTTTTGTTTGTTTGTTTGTTTTTTTTTCCAGTCCATAATCTGAAGGTTTTTACAGAGTGGTTTGTTCAAATATAATTTGCCTGATTTTATACAACATCTCATTCCTTAAAAATAGTGAATAAATATTTATTTATTTATTTCAGTATTTTCTGATTTATAGTGTGATAAAAAGAGTTATACAAAATCCTCTGTGCAAAAACTTTTTTTGAACCTGACTTAATATAGCTTTCAAACATTTGTTCTCAAAATGTATGTAAATCAGTGCATATTTAATTAGATAATGTCTTTTGCTTATTAAATTTGCTTGTTTAAATACAGCATTTCAGAAAACTTGTAATACAAAAAATGTTTGCAATTCTCAATGTAATCAATCAGTTGGGGAAACATTGTGATGTGTATTATCTATTATTTAAGTTTTTTAGTTTTTTTTTAAATCTATTCATTCTGTCCAAGACAAATTTCCCAGGAATGGGACAATAAAGCCTATTCTATTCTATTCGATTCTACTCTATTCACATTTGCCAAGCCTTAACTGTCCACATAGTGTACTAGAAGATGCCTTAGATAAATGTCTTCTAGATGACTATATAGACTACATGGGTGTCGTTCAAAACATGCTCAGATTCAATTAGGTTTTCCAACATTTTGTAAGTAATGAAATTAGTTCTGTTTGTTCAGAAAGTATTGTTCATATCTTACATGTATCTGTTGCTATAGCAATGATGTCAGACTTTCTCACATGCATCAGAAACATGATCTGTATTCATGCCCATTGACATCAGCATTTCACATATTCATGCATATATGCATGAAAACATACGGACTCACGGAGTCTGCTATATGAAGCAAAATGAGTGGAAATTGTGTGTTCTGGCAATACAATGATGAAAAACTACTTGAAATCGAATTTGGATCTTCAAACTGAGACTTTCATCAGACTTCAGATCAAACACGGATCTGGTTTGGACTACGTATTGCATGTTTGGCTTTTTGTGTGTGTGTGTGTGTGTGTGTGTTGTGTGTGTGTGTGTGTGTGTGATTTTTAACAACTAAATTAGAGTCTGATATGCAAAATAAATTAGGTTTTATAGTGAAATTTCGGGTAACACATTATTTTAGGGTCTCTTAACTAGTTTATTTGCATGCACATGAATAGAATATTAGCCATTTATTAGTAGTAATTAAGCACGTATTAATGCCTTATTCTACATCCCTAATCCTACCCAGTACTTAAACTTAACAACTACCTTACTAACGATTAATAAGCACCAAATTAGGAATTTACTGAGGGAAAAGTTGTAGTTAATATTGAATAAGTGTTCCCTATTCTATAGTGTTACCAAATTTTGTTTTAGTGCATTTTATAAATTGCCAAATGCTTTTATCCAAAGCTGTTTACAACACAGTGAAGTATGTGATCAGTTCATGTTTCCTGGGAACTGAACAAATGCTTAGCTTTGTTGGCACTAGTTGAGTTCAGGGAGAAGCTTTAGTGTCAGATTTGCTGTTTAGATATATTGAACATGTATGCAAAGATCATCGTGCTTCATATGGTGAGAAAACTGATGCTTTGAGTTGTTAATAAGGAGTCGTTAGTACAATAAGTGTACTTAACACTTTGTAGAGTGTATAAATGTGTATACACACGCACACAAACATAGTGTGTAAGTAAAAATATATATCTATCTATCTATGTAGGTAAAACAAGATCACAATAAAATTCTGGAGAACAGTCTTAAAAATAAGGGAAAGGTTTGATTTATTTTATTTATTTTTATTATAACCCATCCTTAAAGACAAGGTCTCTTCAAATATCATCCTATGGGAAATAAATCTAATTGAAGATTAAACATTATATATATATATATATATATATATATATATATATATATATATATATATATATATATATATATTAGTGGTTGAAAGCAATGGAACTGTGTGGAAACAGCCTTAAACACCTAATTAACTTAACCTTATTTAACTTTGTGAATCCTGCTGTTGTTTACCTGGAGAAATCGATGCATTTCTATGCAATTAAAAGGGGCATGAACTTAATTTTTTAGTTTTATATTGTTTCCTGAGGTGAGGTTACAACATTAGTTGGATATGTATAGGCTACATCAAAAACTGTCATTAATTTACAAATTAAAGGCCATTTTCACTTTAAAGACATCAGTGTAAACGCCCACTGCTTTCTGTGTAACCACTTTGCATATGAAATAATGCTGCGTTCCATTTACATACACTCAAGTGGACCGGAAAACCAAGATGGATGTGTCGATTGTTAGCAATACTAGTCGAATAAAACCACATAAAAGTGGTATTTTGTACAGATAACACCATAGTATCATGTCCACAAATAGAGGTTGAATAGTACTTTGTGCACCACTGAGTTTGAGACACAGACAAACATAAGTGCTAATAAACAATATATTACCACTTTCTACTGCTGATGCACTAAGCAGCCATATTGGATTCTGAAGTTGGAGTTGTCATGATTTCAGAACTCATGAAAGTTCCTTCTAGGAATTTCCAACTTCTGAGTACAACTGGAATGCAGCATAATATGGAGTGCATTAGTGCCTGCCCACATTTTTAGCCGCATTTGGTTTTACAAAACAAAACAAAATTACCGCAGATACATTCCACAAGTACATTCCAACATAAACCACAAAAAAAAGTTATTGTCATCCTGCCAAGGTTTTGCTAAAAGGTACATGAAATTTTGGGACATATACTTGAAGGAAGGGTGTCCATGTCTGATAAAACACATCCATTTCCCCTTTTGACCAAGGGTAATATATTCCAGTGAAAGAAAATCAAATAATACTTTATGCCATTCTGACAGATCCATTTAAGAAAAATACTCTTAGGGGCAGCATAAGTAAGGAGATTAATTAACTTCCTGTTTGAAATGCTCTTTATATTCTTATTAGCAGCTTTAATATGTACACATTTCCAAGTGCAGTGAACAAAGTCACCCTCTTAGACAGCACAGAGAATCATTTGGTTTAAACATGCCTGCGTAATAGAGTAATTTGGAGACGATGTAAATGTTCAAAATAGCTCTTTAGTTCTATTACAAATTGATAGCCTATATTGCTATATACTGCCAAATTTGTGTCCAAGTACCTACATCAATTGACAGCCCCAAATATTGCTCCCAAATAGCTAGAGTGCCTCATTATTTACTTTGATTTGATTGCAGGGCCGTGCAGAGACCTTTGGAGGGGCAGGTGTTCAAAGTATAAAAGGGGCACATGGAACACGTCTTTTAATAGGGCTGTGCTCCTTGCTGATATGTGCATTGAAATGGATGCTTCTGTATTGATACAGCAGCAAATGCCATGACGCAGGTTTGAAAAAGAAACACAGAACAGAAAAGACCATTTTAAGTTTAAATGTTAAAGACATTTTTTGCACTTCTTAATTACTCTGGAACTATATTATTATTATTGTTGTTGTTGTTGTTGAGTTTACAGGGTATGGTGGTTTTGCTGTTGTAAACACTGCTGCTGTTGTTGTTGTTGTTGTTGTTGTTGTTGTTGTTGTAGAAAAAAATATTCCTGTCTTATTTAAAATGGAATTCTATTCTAATCCTGTTCTGAATTTATTCATTTTTTGAATGATAATGATTATAAAAACAGGATTGATAAGTATAATTCAGAGGATGAGAAAATCAGTATAAGCCTGTTTTATCAGTGCTGTGATAATTATTTTTAAGGCACTCAACGTTTTTTTAAATAAATACTGTAATAATAATAGTTCAAAGTATGAATAGTTTTTAGTCAGATAACATAAAAAAGACAAGGCACCTCGATGCGCTTTAAATGTTTCCCAATTAAACAGCAAGAACGAAAGAGAACAAGCACCTTTGTTTATATTGCTGTGTGTAGAATTTTTATATTTTTTATATTTAATATTAATTTTAATAAATTATTATGAAAATATATGATTTATGTGTGTTTTTCAAGTTATCTCCAGGTAATAAATAAATAAACTATATGAAAAATGCAGTACTGATTGACATATCATTTAGCATAGAAACTATAAAATATATTTCCTGAATTATTCTGTGATAAAAATGGGAAAAAGGTGTTCGTAGTAGCCTTTATAAACCAATCATAAAATTGTCATTAGGAAAACATTGAACAAAAACATTGTAGCCCCTTGCTGCAGCTAACCTTGCTTCCACAGGCTACACAAAGCAATATATAAACAACAGCTGTGCATGATCTCTTCACACCGTTCTCGTAAAATAATAATAATTCAATAATATAAGTTTACAAGCACACCGCTCTGCCGAGAACTCCACTTATCGGCAGCCACAGATGTTATTGAAGGCATCCTGGTAGTGCCCTAAATTACTAAGGTAATTTCAAAGGTGTCTGAACGTGAGGGATCGTCCCAGATGAGATCGTCAGGTGAAAGGTCATCAACAATAATTTTATTTACGGCAAAATTATTGTTAATTAATTTTACTAATAGTTAGATTGGGCCTTCACAAAAGGGCGTTTAATTACAAAAAAAAAAAAATTGCCTTGACAAAAGGGCACTTTGGACATCAAGGGGAAAAGGGGCAGGTGCTCAAGCACCCACCGCACCCCCCTCTGCACGTGCCTGTTTGATTGCTTCTTGTAAAAGTGCTTAATAACATTGCTTTATTAGCGACCTCTTAGATCTATTATCCAGGATCATCTGTTCTGCTGGAGTGGTGCAAGAAGAAAATTCGGTCAAATTTTGAGCTGCAAAGAGCAATACAAGTTTTAACTTGTCTATAACTTGGCAAATGACCAATTGACCATGGAATAAGCGGGATAATCAACGGCTAGACGTGCACTAAAGGATTTGAATGCACTTCTCTTCGTGTCAGGGGGTTCTTTGCCTCCACATCATGCATTAAAATCCTTGGTCACACTTTATATTAGGTGGCCTTAACTACTATGTACTTGCATCAAAAAATAAGTACAATGTACTTATTGTGTTCATACTGTATTGCAAAACACTATTGCTGCTATTGAGGTGGGATACGGGTAAGGTTAGGGACAGGTTCGGTGGTATGGGTAGGTTTAAGGGTGGGTTTAGGTGTAAGGGATGGGTCAACAGTGTAATTATAAATGTAATTACAGACTTAATTACATATGTAACTACATATAGGTATTTTTAAAAATATAAGTACAATGTAAAAACATGTATGTACACAATAAGTGCATTGTACCAAATGATTAATTTAAATGTAAGTACATAGTAGTTAAGGCCACCTAATATAAAGTGGGACCAAATCCTTTAAAGGGTAACTAAACCCTAAAACAACTTTTTTGAGTTAATGATCTGTAAGACTGTGTCTTTATTAGTGCTGTGCATTGATTCAGTAAATGTTTTGACATTTGGTTAAAAGCAGTGTTGAGCACTTTACTTTAAAAAAGTAATTAGTTATAGTTACTAGTTACTTCTCACAAATAGTAACTGAGTTACATCATTATAAAAGTAACTAATTACCAGGGAAAGTAACTATTGCGTTACTTTTAAAAAAATGTTCACATGTCAAATAACTTTGGATACCCCAATATTAAATATGTTAAATTAATGAAATGGACACTAAAAAGAATAAATTATTATTATAAAACATTGTACATTAATTACACTATTTATCTACTGTCACTTATTATCAGTCAGTCAAGCATTATAATATAATATTATGATAATTTAATATTATATGATGATAGAATTTGAGTAATTAGAATAACCAAGTATGAATGCATATTTGTCATCAATATAAAATGCACTAAGGATTAATGAGCTGCTGGGTTCATGAATATTAATCACGTTGTCTGCGTTCGCTCGAATTGATTTCCTGAAATCAAAACAGGGACGATAATAGGTGAGCGCCAGCCAATGAGATTGTCGTTTGCGCATTAGTTCCGCCCACTACCAGAGAAACCGGCAGTTCTTAAAAGCTGAAGAATACAGACAACAATACAAACAAGAATACAACAAAGAATATCGTTTACATGTAGCGCGTCAGTTCTGCATGTTATGAAAGACTCTCTTGCTCTGCATCTTTCTTTGCGTGCGTGTTTGTGAGAGAAAGCGACGGCGAGTCGTGCGCTTCACACTAGAGTTTATGGTACGTCAAATACAGCTACACTGCGCATCCATTCAGATGAATTGAAAAATTAAATTCCAATAATATAATATAGTAACGCTACATTTTATTGTCAGTAACGGTAACGGCGTTGTAACGGGGGAAACAGTCATTCGTTTGATTACTCGTTACTGAAAAAAATAACGCCGTTAGTAACGCCGTATATTTATAACGCCGTTATACCCATCACTGGTTAAAAGTGTTTTAATTCTACAATATATGGAGTAAAAACGTCTGAGTGCTTCCCTCTTCAGGTTGAAAGGTGGCTACTGCAGTTGAATTTTCCAATTGGACTTTGCATACCCCTGTGACTTATGTTGGCACTTACTAACCACGCCCCTGCACGAGTTCACCACGCCCTTGGCTGTCAAAACCACTGTAGTCAGTTCGTCTGCTCTGTCTCCGTTGGGCTCTGCCCACTTTTCCAGCATTTTTCAAATATTTCCAGTGGGTGGAGCTAGGCTCTGACCAGGGGTTTAGTTACCCTTTAATGCACCGCTAGCCATTGATTATTCCTTAACTCTCTGATTGGTGAAGTTTTCTGCACAGCATCATGGGTAATGTAATTCTCACCAGGAATTATCTTGAACATGATTATTTTAAAACTAAATGGAATTAATATGAACAGATGGCTTCAACAAAAGCATATAGCCTACCATGATTAACTACCTCTGAGCTCAAAACATGTCTGTCTTTAAAGGGGTCATGGGATGCCCATTTTCCACAAGTTGATATGATTTTTTTAGGGTCTTAATGAAAAGTCAATTTTCTCAAATTTCTCAATGGTATTGTAAAAAAACACCCTTTTTACCTTGTCAAAATCAGATCTGTTCATAGCAAGCCATTTCCTTGCATGTTCCTTTAAATGCTAATGAGCTCTCTTCCGTGTGACGAGCAGACTGTAAACTTTAGCGGCATGCAAAACTTGCTAACTAGCACATTATTAGGAAAGCCAATTTGCAAAGATTCATAAAAAACCCTTATACTCAACTTCTTCTGTAGATGAAGCTGGATCACAAATGATGCAAACATAGATGCATTTAGGTAGATCGGGGATCGGAGCATTCCCTTCAAAAACTAAAGTAACCTTTAATCCTCTGCATCTTCAGTGGCTCAGATGTCGGGAGTTAATGACGACTGCTATATTATTATTCATTATTACATCCAGCAACAAAACTCCTCAATCGCTTAATCTGAGACATTCTTGTCTTCCCCTGCACCGGAGTCGACACAATGGCGGACAGCTCTCAGCTCACTCAGGGCGGGTCTAAGGTAAGACGGCCTTGTCAATCAACTATCCTGGGAGCGGCCTGCACAGAACTATGTCATTCTGACAGGAATCTCAGAACAGCCTGATTTGAGAAAGGGGATTTTAAAATAGGGATTTTAAAAAACCACTGGGCTGATTTTTATCATTATAGGGTGGATGTGTACACACACTTCCAACACATTTATGTTCAAACAATGACCCCTTTAAAGAGTTATGAGCTATCAGTTATAGTTAAAAATCAATTTCATAATGGAGAAAACAAATGTAATTATGACTGTTGCAGTCTGTTACATGTGAAACTCTTTTGAAAACTTCTGAGATTAACTAATCAAGAAATGTGTTGATGACAACATTATATTTAGACACACTTTGCATAAAAGGTTGCAGACTTTGATGCTAATATAATCCATTCACAGTGACACTGCTGTCATATCTGCTGAATTATAAATCAGATCTATGCATTAGCACCTGTAGAATTCCTCCCATGCATCAAGCGCTAGCAAAGCCATTCATTATTTCCAGCTAAGAACACCCCCCCCCCCCTCTCTCTCTCTCTCTCTCTCTCTCTCCTTCACAGACCGATAGCAATTTCCTCATGCATACACAGCCATATACTGTGTGTAACGGCACCCAGGAAGCTCATTGCATTTGGTAATCTCCTCTCAAGTTGTCTGCTAGTTCAATCATTTATCTACTCAGCGCCGGTCTGAGCCGTTTATTCCCCCATCTTACGCCGTCGGTCCTGATAGAAGGCAGGGGAGGATTGTATAGTGACACCCAGAGAATCAAAGATCTCACCGGGATCAGTCGCGCTAACTGAGTCTTAACCCACTTGCGCTGCCGCAGGTGAGGCGCCTCATCTAATCCAGTCAAATTCGCTTCCCCCCGAGGCAGAAAAATGTTGGTATTATGGTGGCTTTATATATGATTGTGTTTTAACAGTAGTGAACTGTAGTTCTTTTATTGCTTGCTTCGGGATGAAAGCAGTTCAGTCGATCTGAATCACGCCAAACTCTGTTGACTGAGTTCTCCATCTTTCTCAGATGTCTGTGATTGTGAACCTTCAATACTTCAATAACTTCCAGGGGTGCTAGTGTAGTCATGTTAGTGGGAGACCAACCTGCAAAAACCCTTAGGTCGGTGAATGAATGAAATAAATGTTAGAGAATTTTGCATTTATTTTTATTATTCAATGTAAAGTATAAAATTTAAAGTAGAATTAATATAAAACTGTGTGTGTGTGTGTGTGTGTGTGTGTATATATATATATATATATTTCACGAAATAGCATGGCCTCCAGTACCTTATTGCTTTTATAAAACGTTTACCACACAATAAAAAATATTAAAACCAAAAATGTATGTATTGAAATGTTACTTTTTTGAAGCAAGTTCATTAAATGCTATCTTTCGCTAAAAAAAAAATAATTCCTGACAGCAAATGGTAAATGGCAAGAGAATGTTCTGAACATGCCTCTCATCTTAAATAAAAACAGAGAATAGGAGGTTTTATCAACTGCTGTGTCATCATCTGTACATCATATGGTGTATTGTTTTAACACCATATATGATATTTTCTCACACACATACATCTGCTTATCTCTCTTAAAGAGACTTTGGTGATACACAGAACCGTTGGGTGAAGCGGTCATAGCCATGCTGTATAGTGAATAAAACACAGCTGCTGACCAATCAGAAACGAGGAATGGAACTAACAGTTTTATAAATGTTATATATGTAAGGAATAATTGACGACGGGCCGTTGGATTATCAGAAAAATAATCGGGTGTGCAATATTTTTCTAATAATTCAACGGACCGAAGTCAATTATTCCGCTTATACTACAGTTGCCACACCTCAAGACATCGATCAAATGATATATTTCAAGGCATTCGTCCAGTATTTCTACTTAAATCGCTATTGTGAGTAGGATTATTTCTTCCGCATTTCATCCAACGCCTCCGTTGCTAATTCCAAAACGTAATTTTAAACCTAGTAATGGAGGCTTTAGCCGTTGATAACAGATTAATGCAGTTAATACAGTTAATAACTAAGTTATGAGAGAGAGAGAGAGAGAGAGATAATTACCTCTGTGCGTCTCTCAATAGTGTTCGGCAGCAATGTCTCTAGTTATAGTGAAACTTAGTTCCTTTTGTTCGCGAACAGCACCGGTGTTGTTACCTCGCTTGTGAGAAGTCATGTAGTTTTTAATCATCAGAGTAGCGCTAACAACATTAGCGCCATGTATGTTGATGTGTGTGCAAACTGTAACTGTTATGTATGTGCAGTCTGTGAGGGAGAGAGCGGGAGAGATAGAGTATGCTTTCTGTACATAATAAAGCATAATTTTGTGGCAAAAACATGGACATGATCTGTCGTTTTTATCCTTTTGTTTACTATATTTATTTGTTTGGCCAGTGTCGTTGTGGGTGTTGGTTATTTTGCTGTTGTAAGACCTTTGAAATAACAGAAATCACTTGGCGAAATGATATGGTCATGTAATGCGGTCAAGAGCTGCCTGGAACTACGTTCGCCGTGTGTTTCCCTGAAAATAATTGCACACCTCAGAACGTTCGTCAGCCAATCAGATTCAAGCATTCGACGGCCCCCGTATATATATGTGACCCTGGACCACAAAACCAGTCTTAAGTGTCAATTTTTCAAAATTGAGATTTATACATGATCTGAAAGCTGAATAATTAAGCTTTCCAGTGATGTATGGTTTGTTAGGATCGGACAATATTTGGCTGAGATACAACTATTTGAAAATCTGGAATCTGAGGGTGTAAAAAAATCTAAATATTGAGAAAATCGCCTTTAAAGTTGTCCAAATTAAGTTCTTAGCAATGCATATTACTAATCAAAAATGAAGTTTTGATACATTTACGGTAAGAAATTTACAAAATATCTTCATGGAACATGATCTTTACTTAATATCCTAATGATTTTTGGCATAAAAGAAAAACGATAATTTTGACCTATACAATGTATTTTTGGCTATTGCTACAAATATACCCCAGCGACTTAAGACTGCTTTTGTGGTCCAGGGTCACATATGGATTCTATAAACAATAACCTACCCCATAATGACAGCATGAAAGAAGTTTGTTTGAAATCTTGGCAAATTAATTGAAAAAATAAATAAATAAATAAAAAATCACATATAAAGAAGTATTCACAGCCTTTGCTCAATACTTTGGTGAAGCACCTTTGGCACCAATTACAGCCTAAAAGCTTTTTGGGTATGATGCGACAGGCTTTGCACATCATCATTTGGCAATTATCTGCCATTCATCTCCTCGCCTCTTCACCTCTCAAGCTCTGTCAGGTTGGATGGGGGCACACGCACATTTTCAGGTTTCTTCAGAAATATTTGATTTGGTTCAATCCCAGCCAGGACATTCACAGCGTTGTCTATAAGCCACTCTTGCTGTGTGCTTAGGGTCATTGTCCTGTTGGAAGGTGAACCTTCTGCCCAGTCTGAGGTTCTGAATGCTCTGGACTGAGTTTTTATTAAGGCTATCTTAATATTTTGGTGCATTGAGCTTTTCTTCTACTCTGAAGAGTCCCTCAGTCCCTGCCGCTGAAAAACAGCCCCACAGCATGAGGCTGCTACCAGCACACTTGACTTTTGGGATGATACTCTGCAGGTGATGAGCTGAGCTGGTTTCCTTCAAACATGATGCTTAGACTTGAGGATCATCAGACCAGAGAATATTGTTTCTCAGAGTCTGAGGGTCCTTTAGTGTTTTCACGTGTCTTCACTAAGGAGAGGATTGAGTTTGGCCACACTGCCATAAAGCCCAGATCGGTGGAGTGTTGCAGTGATGTTTGTCCTTCTGTAGGTTTCTCCTATCTGCATATATGATCATGGAGCTCAACTAGAGTGACCATCAGGTTCTTGGTCACCACTCTAACCAAAGCCCTTCTCCATCAATTGCTCAGTTTGGCCAGGAGGCCAGCTCTAGGAATAGTACTGGTTGTTTAAAACTTCTACCATTAAGGGTAACAGAGACTACATGCTTCTGTGACCCTTCAATGCTGCAGAATATTTTCTGTACCCTTCCCCAGATCCGTGCCTCCTGTCTCGGAGGTCTACAGACAATCCCTTGGACTTCATGGCTTGGTTTGTGCTCTAACAATGCACTGTTAACTCTGGGACTCTCTATAGACAGGTGTGTGCCTTTCCAAATCATGTCCAGTCAACTGAATTTACCACAGGTGGACTCGAATCAAGTTGTAGAAACATCTCAAGGATGATCAGTGGAAAGATCAGAGTTCAATTTATTTATTTATTTATTTATTTTTTTTTTTTTTTTTAATATATCAATTTGCAAAGATTTCAAACAAACTTCTTTCACGTTGTCATTATGGGGTATTGTTTGTCAAATTTTGAGTAAAATAATAAATTTAATCCATTTTGGAATAAGGCTGTAACATTGGGAAAAACGTGAAGCGCTGTAAAACATGGTATTCTTAAAATAATTTATATTGTTATGCAAATACCATGGTACATGAATATGATAATCATTTAATACTACTTTATATACCAGAGTACCACGGTACTATCTGCTAGCATCACTGTACCTCCTTACCGTCCTTACTTTGTGTATTGATTTAATATGAATGTAAATGTTGCTTTATATATATACAGTGAGGAAAATAAGTATTTGAACACCCTGCTATTTTGCAAGTTCTCCCACTTAGAAATCATGGAGGGGTCTGAAATTGTCATCGTAGGTGCATGTCCACTGTGAGAGACATAATCTAAAAAAAAATCCAGAAATCACAATGTATGATTTTTAACTATTTATTTGTATGATACAGCTGCAAATAAGTATTTGAACACCTGTCTATCAGCTAGAATTCTGACCCTCAAAGACCTGTTAGTCTGCCTTTAAAATGTCCACCTCCACTCCATTTATTATCCTAAATTAGATGCACCTGTTTGAGGTCGTTAGCTGCATAAAGACACCTGTCCACCCCATACAATCAGTAAGAATCCAACTACTAACATGGCCAAGACCAAAGAGCTGTCCAAAGACACTAGAGACAAAATTGTACACCTCCACAAGGCTGGAAAGGGCTACGGGAAATTGCCAAGCAGCTTGGTGAAAGGTCCACTGTTGGAGCAATCATTAGAAAATGGAAGAAGCTAAACATGACTGTCAATCTCCTCGGACTGGGGCTCCATGCAAGATCTCACCTCGTGGGGTCTCAATGATCCTAAGAAAGGTGAGAAATCAGCCCAGAACTACACGGGAGGAGCTGGTCAATGACCTGAAAAGAGCTGGGACCACCGTTTCCAAGGTTACTGTTGGTAATGCACTAAGGCGTCATGGTTTGAAATCATGCATGGCACGGAAGGTTCCCCTGCTTAAACCAGCACATGTCCAGGCCCGACTTAAGTTTGCCAATGACCATTTGGATGATCCAGAGGAGTCATGGGAGAAAGTCATGTGGTCAGATGAGACCAAAATAGAACTTTTGGTCATAATTCCACTAAACGTGTTTGGAGGAAGAAGAATGATGAGTACCATCCCAAGAACACCATCCCTACTGTGAAGCATGGGGTGGTAGCATCATGCTTTGGGGTGTTTTTCTGCACATGGGACAGGGCGACTGCACTGTATTAAGGAGAGGATGACCGGGGCCATGTATTGCGAGATTTTGGGGAACAACCTCCTTCCCTCAGTTAGAGCATTGAAGATGGGTCGAGGCTGGGTCTTCCAACATGACAATGACCAAGCACACAGCCAGGATAACCAAGGAGTGGCTCTGTAAGAAGCATATCAAGGTTCTGGCGTGGCCTAGCCAGTCTCCAGACCTAAACCCAATAGAGAATCTTTGGAGGGAGCTCAAACTCCGTGTTTCTCAGCGACAGGCCAGAAACCTGACTGATCTAGAGAAGATCTGTGTGGAGGAGTGGGCCAAAATCCCTCCTGCAGTGTGTGCAAACCTGCTGAAAAACTACAGGAAACGTTTGACCTCTGTAATTGCAAACAAAGGCTACTGTACCAAATATTAACATTGATTTTCTCAGGTGTTCAAATACTTATTTGCAGCTGTATCATACAAATAAATAGTTAAAAAATCATACATTGTGATTTCTGGATTTTTTTTTTAGATTATGTCTCTCACAGTGGACATGCACCTACGATGACAATTTCAGACCCCTCCATGATTTCTAAGTGGGAGAACTTGCAAAATAGCAGGGTGTTCAAATACTTATTTTCCTCACTGTATACAGTATCTCACCTTTAGATATTTCTGATAGATAATTACGAGAGAAACACAGAGCTGTATCTCTGTAATTACTGGATCATTGTCCCTCTGAAGGACAGAAGACAGATGTAATTGAATGCTTTCTCAAGCCGAGGTTCCTGACAGGTGGATACGAATCATCTGGACCGACTGAAGCTAATTATATCTAATTAGTCACAAGCGTTCGTTTCTATTTCAGTCTTCAGCTATCAGCTCTCAGAGTAAAAGATTCGTAAGAAGTTCTGCATGCTGCATGAGAGCGATAAATTTCTCGACTCTGTTCTTTACTTATTGATTGACTAAAGCTTCAGAAACGCAGCATCGCTGTTAGAGGCTTTCAATCATTTAGCGTGATTAAAGTCTCTGCCGCACTTTCTTCGCACCAGACACGGTGTGAATTTCTCACAGTGCTGTGAATAAAGCAGATGATTTTTGCAGTATGCATTAGGCCTCGCTTTCAACTTCTGCTCGTCTCCTGTAATCCAGAGCGAATGGTGAAATAATTCTGCCCGTGACCAGAGAGTGCAATAACATTTGCTCTGATAAGTGACTTTGGTTTAGTCTGTGTTATCTGAAAGCTGTTTGCAATTACTCAAACTAATGAATGATGAAGAATTCACTGACATGCTGTTTTGTGCTTCAAATGGTGTGGCACTAATTCTTTCTTGTACTAATTATCATGAACACTTTTCCAGTGCTTTTCACTCACAGGCCTGCAGGTGAATATCTTTATTTCCACACCAAATGTATTCAGTTTTTTTCATTTGCATTTTAAATGTCATATTAACACATACTCCGAAGTGCAACCTTTATGATTAGAGAGAACTGAACACATTTTTGATACATTTTTGGAAGGTAAAGAAATGTCTACAGTTCATATTTGCTTGAAGCTAATTAAAGAAAAGGGTTTATGTTATTTAAATATTAAATTCATACATTAAATATTAAAATACATATTTTATATATATTTCTGTAATTCCATTGTACTTTGATATAGATTGTGGTATTGAATGATTACCATATTCATGTACTGTGGTATTATACAAGACGTTACTTCCAAGAATGCAGTTACATGTCTGAAAAGGTCATATTTAATGTGTGTATATGTTATATTTAAAACATTGAAATTATATAATGATACAAAAATATTTATAATATTTAAATAATAATAATAATTAGTATAATTACTATTATCATCATCATCATCATTTTAATATTAATGCTTTTAATATAATCCTAATAATATTTAAATAATATAATTAATTATAATAATATTTACATTTCAAATATATTTTTTTGCTGGTTTAAGCTGGTCTTGCATAATACTAAGAATACTGTTACATGTCCAAAAAATGTTATAAGATGTTATATTAAAAACAGAAAGTATATAATAATAATAAAATATTTAATATTTAATAACAATAATAATAATAATAATAAAATATTTAAGTAATATTATTAATACTTAAATGATATTTACATTTTAAATATTAGCTGTTTTTGATGGTTTAAGCAGGTCTTGCATAATACAAGAAGTTACTTCTTATAATACTGTTACATGCCTAGTATTTAATAATGTGTACTGTATATAAAATGTTAAATTAAAACATAGAAATGACGTACCAAAAATAAAGTAATATTTAATATTTGTAATCATTTAAATAATAACATTAATAATAAAATGAATAATATGAACATTTTTAATGTAATTCTAATATTATTATTCTAATATTATTATCATTATTATTATTAATGATAATGATATGTACATTTCAAATAATATAGGTTCTCACACACAAGAAATGAAGAAGTTATCAGGCAATCAAAAGTTGGCCTTGGAATTTTTCCATGGTTTTCCCATTTCCCATGGTTTCATCATTTTTAATATGTCAACCTGTGGTTGTGTTATGGCTTCCTGACCTTGCCAAGATGATAACGCAATCCTGAGGGCAGGAGGCTGTCTGAAAACATCCATCAACTGTCATATGAAATCTCAAAGAAGCTCCATCTTCATAGTTTGACCTGTTGTCAGGTGTCTTTAAACCAGCTGAACCTTTAAAAACTGAGTTCAGTTTAAATACACACACACTGTACAGCCAAAAACCTAAAGGAAAACGTCTGTTTATAACAAATATAAACTAAAATTTGCATTATTTATAATTGCCAATATATTAAATATTTAATTATTTAATCATGAGTCAACACAAGTCAGATTTTGAATTTGATAATATCTGCCTTAACAATTTCCAGTGTAATATACTAAATATTAATGAAACATATTATACTCTATAGGAATAACCTGGCCAGTATTTTAAATAATGAAAGTCGATGAGGACTGAGGCTGTCAAGCATTAGAAGTATCATTAAAATATCATAAAACCAATCCATTCAACATTAGCGTTCTCACTGAAAATATTGACTTATAAATAGTGACCACTGATTCATCAACAAACGCATGATTCTTTCGATCTGATTCTGGAAATTAACTTATTGACTAAAAGATTTATTCACAAAACGGACTGATCCAGTTCTCGAGTTCAACTCACTGACTCAGTGATTCAGTCTAAAAGACTTGTTCACAAATCAGACTGATCCGGTTCTCAAGTTCAACTCACTGACTCAGCGATTTGGTCTAAAAGATTTGCTTACAAATCAGATTGATCCGGTTCGCGAGTTCAACTCACTGACTCAAGGATTCACTCTAATAGATTTGTTCACAAATCTGACTTTTTAACTGGTTCTCGAGTTAAACTCAGTGATTCGGTTTAAAATATTTGTTTACAAAACAGACTGATCTGGGTTTACAAGTTTAACTCACTGACTCATTCTAAAAGACCTGTTCAAAAATCAGACTTAACCAGTTCTCAAGTTCAACTCACTGACTCAATGATTCATTCTAAGAGATTTGTTCACAAATTGGACTGATCTGGTTCTTGAGTTTAACTCACTGGATGGCTTTTTAAATGAAAGTGGATTAAATAATGTCAGATCAACTTTTTCTTTAACCATATTTGTTAAAATCACAGTTCATTTTATGTAAAATTACATGAAAAAATAATAAGCTTCCTTCTTGTACTTTCACATCAGCACCTTTAAAATCTCTGAGGTTGATTTGGGATGCTAATGCTAATGTTTTCTCTCAATAGTCAGATTTTCTCATGCTTTCATCTCTCAAAGACTGATGTGGTTTTAATGTGTGAGAGCTGAATATTTTGGCTGGTGAATGTGACTGTCCTGCTCAAGTGCCTCTTTATCTCGCAGCCATGATATTAGCATCAGACCAACATTAGTGCAGCAGCGACTAAGGATGAATACCAATTGATTATCATCTATGGCTTCATTGTCAGAATGAAGCGTTTACACAATGGAGCATAAATGATACAGTCTCTCATCTAGCTCTCACTGTAGACATCAGTGAATATAAGAGCTACAGGCGAGGATGAACAGTGAAATTGTTAAATGAATGATGAGGTGTGGTCAGGACAGAGAAGAGAAGAGTCAAAGCATATTAAATCAAGCTCTTCAGAATCTGTTAAAACTGAGCAGTGAGCAGTGAGCATTGCTGACACTTTCCACAAACGGGATGAATTGGTGTGCTTTTGAAAAAGAAGGTACAAAAAGTTGTTGATTTTCCGTCTGTTAAGGAAATGGAACGTTTGATAAAAGTAAATTGTGACACGTGACAACATTTGAATTTATTTTTCTACGTCATGGTGGAAATGAACTGTAAAATAGCACAAAAAAGTGAATGAATTTTATTCCAATTAAATCTAAATTTTACATTTGTATTTATACATATGTACAGTATCTCAAAGAAATGAGTACACCCCTCACATTTTTGTAAATATTTTATTATATCTTTTCATGTGACAACACTGAAGAAATGACACTTTGCTAGAATGTAAAGTAGTGAGTAGCTTGTATAACAGTGTAAATTAGCTGTCCCCTCAAAATAACTCAACACACAGCCATTAATGTCTAAACCGCTGGCCACAAAAGTGAGCACACCCCTAAGTGAAAATGTCCAAGTTGGGCCCAATTAGCCATTTTCTCTCCCCGGTGTCATGTGACTCGTTAGTGTTACAAGGTCTCAGGTGTGAATGGGGAGCAGGTGTGTTAAATTTGGTGTTATCGCTCTCACTCTCTCATACTGGTCACTGGAAGTTCAACATGGCACCTCATGGCAAAGAACTCTCTGAGGATCTGAAAAAAAGAATTGTTGCTCTACATAAAGACGGCGTGGACTATAAGAAGATTGCCAAGACCCTGAAACTGAGCTGCAGCACAGTGGCCAAGACCATACAGCGGTTTAACAGGACATGTTCCACTCAGAACAGGCCTCGCCATGGTCGACCAAAGAAGTTGAGTGCACGTGCTCAGCGTCATATCCAGAGGTTGTGTTTGGTAAACAGACGTATGAGTGCTGCCAGCATAGCTGCAGAGGTTGAAGGGGTGGGGGGGGGGGCCTGTCAGTGCTTAGACCATATGCTCCACACTGCATCAAATTGTTCTGCATGGCTGTCATCCCAGAAGGAAGCCTCTTCCAAAGATGATGCACAAGAAAGCCCGCAAACAATTTGCTGAAGACAAGCAGACTAAGGACATGGATTAAGGACTAAGGAACCATGTCCTGTGGTCTGATGAGACCAAGATAAACTTATTTGGTTCAGATGGTGTCAAGCGTGTGTGGCGGCAACCAGGTGAGGAGTACAAAGACAAGTGTGTCTTGCCTACAGTCAAGCATGGTGGTGGGAATGTCATGGTCTGGTGCTGCATGAGTGCTGCCAGCACTGGGGAGCTACAGTTCATTGAGGGAATCATAAATGCCAACATGTACTGTGACATACTAAAGCAGAGCATGATCCCCTCCTTTCGGAGACTGGGCTGCAGGGCAGTATTCCAACATGATAACGACCCCAAACACTTGCTAAAGAAGCTGAGGGTAAAGGTGATGGACTGACTAAGCATGTCTCCAGACCTAAACCCTATTGAGCATCTGTGGGTAATCCTCAAACGGAAGGTGGAGGAGCGCAAGGTCTCTAACATCCACCAGCTCCGTGATGTTGTCATGGAAGAGGAAGAGGACTCCAGTAGCAACCTGTGAAGCTCTAGTGAACTCCATGCCCAGGAGGGTTAAGGCAGTGCTGGAAAATAATGGTAGCCACACAAAATATTGACATTTTGGGCCCAATTTGGACATTTTCACTTAGGGGTGTACTCACTTTGTGGCCAGCGGTTTAGACATTAATGGCTGTGTGTTGAGTTATTTTGAGGGGACAGCTAATTTACACTGTTATACAAGCTGTACACTCACTACTTTACATTGTAGCAAAGTGTCATTTCTTCAGTGTTGTCACATGAAAAGATATAATAAAATATTTACAAAAATGTGAGGGGTGTACTCACTTCTGTGAGATACTGTATATATTGATTTTGAATTTTTAAAGTTAAATTTTAGACATTTTACCATTACTTTAAAAGATTATATGTATATATGTGAATATATATATATATTCACATATTACAATATTACACATTTTACAATTTAATAATTTAATTATATATATATATATATATATATATATATATATATATATATATATATATATATATATATATATAATTAAATAATTAAATTGTAAAATTGCAACTAGCCCCACATCTAGCCATGAATACATTTTATTTAATGTGTTTATTTTTTTTATATTTTAAAATTAATATGATTAAATAAAATTTCAGGTCACACTTTATATTAGGTGGCCTTAACTACTATGTACTTGCATTAAAAATACGTACAATGTACTTACTGTGTTTATACTGTATTGCAAAACACTTCTGCTGCTATTGAGGTGGGATACGTGTAAGGTTAGGGACAGGTTTGGTGGTATGGGTAGGTTTAAGGGTGGGTTAAGGTGTAAGGGATGTGTCAACAGCATAATTATAAATTTAATTACAGAAATTAATTAAGATGTAATTACATATAGGTAGTTTTAAAAATATAAGTACAATGTAAAAACATGTATGTACACAATAAGTGCATTGCACCAAATTATTAATTTAAATGTAAGTACATAGTAGTTAAGGCCACCTAATATAAAGTGGGACCAAATTTCAAAATTACAACTAGTCCCAATTATCTAGCCTTGACTACATTATAGATTATAGTTTGTTTGTTTGTTTGTTTGTTTGTTTGTATTTGTTTAGATTAAATAACAGTAGCCCAACTATTTAGTCTAGTTTTATTATTATTATTATTATTATTATTATTAAAATTAAATTTCAAATTTGCAACTATAGCCCTTAACTACTTTGTTTTTGTTATTTTTAAAAATAAAATAAAATAAAAAAATTGCAACTAGCCCCAACCATCTACTCTAGTTATTTATTTATTGTTTGTTTGTTTTTAATTGCAACTATAGCCCCAATCTAGTCTAATCTAGTTAGTTATTTATTGTTTTAAAGAATTATTACTATTTATTAATTTAATAGAATTAAATTACATTTAAAATTAGCCCCAACTCTCTAGCCTTAACTATATTTTTATACATTTAATATAATTAAATTACATTTTAAATTGCATGCATTTCATTTTAAATTAAATTACTTAATCTTAATTACTTTATTGCAAGAAAAAAAAATAACAATCGGGGCTTTAAACCGTATTCAGACATGTCTTACATTTTGATCACAGGCTGCAAATCTTTCATAATAACTTCTTTGCAAAATTCTTCCTTGAGGATTCGGGAAAGCGTTGGCCTCCCGAGACCTTTCTTGAGGAACTTTGAGAAAGGATTGCACTTTCTCTCGTGGTTATCAGTACAGTGGCGTATCTGAACAAATGGTGTTTGATGATAACCTTCCTCAGAAACTCCTCTGAGCTCTTCTCTCTGCTAATGCATGTTATCTAGGTTGTCATCCAGCACAAATACTGCAGGAGGCAAAACTGTCTAAATGGAAGGATGACTTCCACTTTGCCAAAGTCTTCTTCAGGTATCTTAGCACAAATGGTGGTAATGTATCAGCAAGCAGCGCTGCTTTGTGATGGGACCATCAGTAATGCTGTAGATGTGTCAGCAAACACACAGAAACTACTGTACTTCAGCACAAACACACGCATATGGAGCTTCATCAGAGCTCACAGGACAACAGCCTCACTTTAAGCATACAGTCATGGCCAAAAATATCGGCACCCTTGGTAAATACGATCAAAGAAGGCTGTGAAAATGAATCTGCATTGTTAATCCTTTTGATCTTTTATTTTTTTTAAATTCACGAAAATCTAACCTTTCATTGGATAATAAGAATTTAAAATGGGGGGAAATATCACTATAAAATAAATGTTTTTCTCAAATACACGTTGGACACAATTATTGGCACCCCTAGAAATTCTTATGAGTAAAATATCTCTGAAGTATATTCCCATTCATATTCACAATTTTGAGCACTCCAGGGTGATTATGAACATGAAAGTATCCAGCCATGGCTTCCTGTTTCACAGAAATATAAATAGGAGGGAAAACAAAGCCCAAATTCCCTTATTCATCCATCACAATGAGAAAAACCAAAGAATATATTTCTGATATGCAGCAAAAGATAATTGAGCTTCACAAATTAGTGAAGTGGCTTTAAGAAAAGAGCTAGAGCAGTGAAAATTCCCATTTCCACCATCAGGGCAATAATTAAGAATTTCCAATCAACATAAAATGTTAGGAAACTGCCTGGAAGAGGAGGTGTGTCTATATCGTCCTAATGCACGGTGAGAAGGAGAGTTTCAGTGGCTAAAGACTCTCCAAGGACCACAGCTGGAGAATTGCAGAAAATAGTTGAGTTTCGGGGTCAGAAAACCTTTAAAAAAAAAATCAAACCGCACCTACATCAGCACATGTTGTTTGGGAGGGTTTGGGAGGCTCATCCAAAAACAAACTCCAGCATATTCAGTTATCAGACACGACTGGAACTTCAAATGGGACTGGCTTCTATGGTCAGATGAAACTAAAACATGAGCTTTTTAGCAGCAAACACTCAAGATGGGTTTGGTGAACACAGGGATAAAAAGTACCCCATGTGTACAATGAAATATACTGCTGTATTTTTGATGTTGTGGGCCTATATTTCTGCTGGAGGTCCTGGACATCTTGTTTAGACACACGGCATCACTGATTCTACGAAATACCAACAGATAAAAAATCAATAAGTGACTGACTCTGTTAGAAATCTTATAATGGGCCATGTTTGGATCTTCCAACCGTACAATAATCCAAACACAAACCTCAAAATCAACACAAAAATGGGTCACTGAGCACAAAACCAAGCTTCTGCTGGCCATTCCAGTCCTCTGACCTGAACCCTGTAGAAAATGAGTGGAGTGAAGAGAAGAAGCACCAACATGGAGCTGTGAATCTAAAGGGTCTGGAGTGATTCTGGATGAAGGAATGGTCTCTGATCTCTTGTCAGGTGTCTCTAACCTCATCAGGCATTACAGAAGAACATTTAGAGCTGTTAAACTGGCAAATGGAGGTTTCAACAAGTATTGAATAAAAGGGCGTCGTTAATTGTGGTCAGTGTGTATTAGAGAAAAACATTTATTTCATAATGATATCCCCCCCTCCCCCATTTTAAATTCTTATTATCCAATGAAAGGTTAGATTTTTGCGAACTTTTTAAATAAAAGATCAAAAGGATTAACAATGCAGATTAATTTTCACAGCCTTCTTTGATCATATTTATCAAGGGTGTCAATATTTTTGGCCATGACTGTATATAATCATCATAAACGTGTATTATGTAGTTTAGAAAATAATATCATTTTATATATTTTTTTACTTTGCTTAACTTCCTATATGCATAATTATATGAATCACATTATGAATAAATGAAGACATAAAATATTAATATTTAATATGTCTGATAAAACAAATAATTTGTAATAAAATGTAATCATTTTAATTGTATTCATTCATTAATGTTTGCATTATTTTTATTTATTTATTAGGTTTGGCCCTAAGAAAAATGTTTTATTTATTTGTTTGTTTGTTTGTTTGTTTGTTTAATCATTTATTCAATCATTCATTCATTCATTCATTCATTATTATAACTTCATTGCATACAATGAATGTTTAGTTTAGTTTAGAGCTTTATTAATGCGCTTGGGGCAATTAATTCAGACTTTTGTGGTGCTTCATATGTACGAAAGTCTAAATTAATTGCCCCAAGGGCAATAAACATAATGTAATTAATGAAATATTGGTAAAAACAGAATATGAATGTTTTTGTGAGCTTATAGACTAAATAATTTGCCCTTTTGTTTTGAAAAGATATTGTCCAGTTATGTTCCTGTTTTTATAGCTGACTTTTAACCCAGCGTTTTAGCAACAAATGTCCTACTAAAGATCAGCACCGGTTGATTATCATTTACAGCTTTGTTGTTAGTATGAAATGCTTCACTGGAGCGTAAATGAAGTCAGTCAGTGCAGACGTCACTGAGTCAAACAGCTACAGGCTGAAGAGGATCTGCAGAGTTCAGTGGAGAAGAGACTAAAACTGCCCTGAAGCTGCAACACGACGGCCGCATGTTCAGGTAAGAACGAGTTCAGTTCAGTCAGTCTAAACCTCTTTTTCTCTCATTCTCACTTTCATTTGGAATGACCTGTCGATTAGCGTCCCTTCCCACAATGCACTTCAAGGGCACAAAAATGCCAAGTATATGATGTGTGTAATGCCTGATCAGATGCGTTCACCTCTTAGACATCATGTTTAATGTCAATACAGTCATAATTAAACAGTACTTTAACCCAAATAGTTAAATATATAATATAATATAGTTTGTGTGGATGGATGATTGTGTGTGTAAGACAAAAAATTTATATTATATTTGCAATGATTTTGATGGCAAGATAAAATTAATCAACATTGTCGTGATTTTAATGTTTTGTTATACATGTTTTTTTTTTTTTAGGTTTAGGATTTATTTTCATTTTAATTTATTTCTTAATTTATTTAAGTTAATTTATTTCCATGTAGTTAACTTATTTCAGTATAAATAAATATTTTGTTATATTTTTGTCAATCATTTTTCTATAATAAAACATTTTTGTATATGTTTTAATACACAAATTAATTAAACAAAATTAAACAGTTTATCCAAAAAATTTTAATTCAGTCATTCAGTCAGTCGGCTGTATATTAGTGTAAAGTAAAGTAAAATAAAACAAAACAAAATATGAATTTAAATTATTTTTTAATTTTTTTTAGTCACATTATAGGCTCTATATTTTTATAAAACATTTTTGTAATCAAATGTACTATCACCCACTTGTCATCCCTTTCTTCTTTCAAATTTTAACTTAAGTATCAAAAACAGCTAAAATTGGTAAGTGAAACATGCACTTATTTTTATTTTTAAAATGCATATTTGCTGTGTTTGTACACTGTAATACTTTCTGATCATTCATCATTACCATTGTTTTAAAATATGACATGAGAGGCCATTTTAATTTGCTTATAATCTGCTTATCACTATGTAAACGGAAACAAAAAGGAGCATTAAATGAAACACTTTTGTATTCTGATTGGCCTGCATTCACCCTGACATCTGAGACTTGTTTTCTGTTGTTTCACTGTCAGCACTGTTGGGCTAAAACTACATGAAAAATAAGCTAATTTAGCTTTCGTTTAGAGAAAGTAACTAGTTAGTCTGCGAGCTATATGGTAAATAGCATTTAAGCAACTTTTTTTAATAAAAAATGAAAATAGCAGCTTCGAGGCAAGTTAAATGTAAAATGATGCCTAAACAGGTAAAAACAAGAGAAGAGGCGAAGCACACACAGTACCTGCTGTTACGCTTGTCTCGTCTCTTTCCCACAGGGCCTGTTTAATTAAGTTAGGGAAGCAGTCAGTCTTTACTTAAGGATAAGAACAAGTACACAACCGTCTGTTTATATTGGCATTAAATCATATTCTATCACAGATGAGAGAGGTTTGTTTCACAGTATATTTTATGAAGGAAATGTGTGTGTGTGCTTGTGGATGGTTGCTACATTGCTGGTTTCCAGGTGGTTTCTAGCACATGCACTCTCAGAAATAAAGGTACAAAAGCTGTCACTGGGGCGGTACCTTTTCAAAAGGTACATGTTTGTACCTAAAAGGTCCATTTTGGTACCTTAAAGATACACATTAGTACTTAAAGTGTACATATTTGAACTTAATAGGTACAAAAAGTGTACCTTTTGAAAAGGTACCGCTCCAGTGACGGCTTTTGTACCTTTATTTCTGAGAGTGTATGTGTTGCTAAGATTACTTGCTTTTAACTCATCAAACGCACAACTCCGACCACCAAGTCCAAGAAAATCCGCTCACTTCAGACACTTCATTTGGATTTAGCCAATTTGCATTGTATTTTAAAATATATGAAGTGCAAGTGTGACTCTGGTAATGTGTTATTATTGAAACTTTTACATATGTGTTATGAGATTTTTTTTAAGTTAACTATCTCAAATAAACAAGTTCCCAAAGGTGATAATGTTCAGCAGCAAATTAAAGCCCGGAGGTTTCATGGAGTCTTATAAAGGAATAGTTCACTCAGAAATGAAAAATCTGGCTGAATTTATTCACCATCATGTTGTTCTGTTGTGTTTTTGGACGCATTTCAAAGAGGAACAGACTGAAATTTAAGACGGTATTTACTGAAAATCTTCCGTTTTGTCTGTTCATCATATACAGTGGCATCAGAAGACTCAGATTATATTAAATTATGAAGCTTTTTGGTCAAAATTGAAGATTTTTTTCATTACATACATGGTTAGGCTATGTATAATTGTAATGCAACTTGCAGTGAAATGTAAACACCATCAGCTACAGCTACTGTGCATTAAATCTGAATAAATAGTAAAATAACATGAACATTATAATAATAGTAATTGGAACTAAAACTGGGATGACAAGCGGGATATTTTTGGATAAACTGTTTAATTAATGATTTAATCTGTGTACAAAAAATATACATTTTTTTTGTATACAAAAAAGTATTATACAAATGTTTTTTAATGTAATTTTTTATTTGTCATTTTATTTATTCATTCATGCATTCATAACTTCGAACAGGTCACTATGAATTGGTGATAATACATAATGGCAGAATTGTATTTTTTGGGGATAAACTTAAATTTAGTTTAATGTAAAGTAAAATAACACTAGACAGAACAAGACAAATTGACAAGTAAAGTGACCAGTCACAGTTTTGTTGCGGCGGCCAATCAGATCCGATTTTGACAAGCTTTTCTTGTTCATGAATACATAATACATTTATGAATTAAAACAGCTGCTGTAAAGATAATAGGGGTGGTCGTAACGTTTTAAGCACTACACCCATTAATGGAAATATCACAGGAGGAGGGCTGGCGTTTATGTACAACACGAGTTATAAAATTCTGAAAGTCTGTATTGAGCTTTGATGTGGAAGGAATAACGTGCTCTAATTGATTTGGATATTCTAATTACATTTCTCCAGTCTCATGTCTCATTAGCAAACGTAAAAATAGAGGGCGAGTAAAAGCTGACATTAATTCAAGCAGTCTGCCCACGGGATTGACGAATAAAGCGTGCACACACACTCATTACATGCTCACGATCACGCAGGCTTACAGGCTGACTCAGCTTTATTCTGTTTACATCAATTCAAGAGAGCTGGCATGTCCGTACACGTCTCTGTCCTCCGGTCAGCCCAGGGGATTGTGGGACTGCGCTGCAGCGGCCCGTCTGTCAGCTGATTTTAAAGCGAATCGTTCAACCAGACTTGATGTGGAGAGTTTTAGGATATCCTGAATGAGAACTAGAACTGTCCAGCTCTAAAATGACTAATGAAAATATGACATGTAAACTCGTATGTTATTCCAAGCCTCCTGAAGTGCGTGAATCGGTGGGCGGGGCTAAATGGGCAGTGATGTAGAAGCAGGCGTTGATCTTCTTCTGCAGAGGCGGTGCTTATATCCACGCTATGACATCATAGAGTAGAACATTCCAAAAGCTGTCGTTTCTGCCTTCAATATAAGCTGTTTTTAAACTAACCACAAACAGTGTTTCCCACAGCCTTACACTCTATTTGTCGCGGCAATCCCGCCCCATATATATATATATATATATATATGTATGTATGTATATTCATCCTCTGCCGGCAGGAGGCACTTTTAGAGTGTGAGAAACAGCGGTTTACCCGGTAACGCTGTACACAAAGCAGCGCTCCACTCACAAACGCTGCTTTATCAGGCATTACGTAAAATGAAAATGACATCGTAAATTTTCTGATGACAGTCAACTTCCTTCTGAAATACAGTGATATAAAACCATGCGCGCCGGATTTTGATTTTGAAACGTGCAGTGCTCATGTTTATTCAATGAAATCAAAGCCTTTTGGAAAATCTATTTGTGGAGGTCAGTTTTGATATTGTGGCGGTCCACCACAAATAAGTCAATGTATGGGAAACACTGCACAAAGTTTTGAGCTCTGAAACTTACAATATGTTTTATAGGGAATTTTGGTGAACCCTTTAAAATGTGTGTAGAAAAAAATTACATACAAAATACATTTGTACAATACCAAGTTGGGGGTATAAACATAACTAAAATTATCATTTTTAATTTCTCATTAAAAATTAATAGATGATTACAATATATAATGTAATTATACTTTTTAATTTGTCATATTTATTAATTAATCTATTTATTTATTCCCAAAAATGTATAATGTGACTAAAATGATTATTTTAATTTGTCATTATTTATTGAAAAATATATGTGATAAATGATAATTTATTTTATTTTATTTATTGAAATATGTGATAAATTATAATTAATTTTTAATTTCTCATTAAAATTATTTATTTATTGCAGTATATAATGTTATTTGTTTATGTATTACTATATATAATGTGATTTATTATTATTATAATTTCTTTATTTTATTACAAAAATATATAATGTCATTAAAAATATAATTTTTATTTGTCAGTAAAATATTGTATTGCTATATATATATATATATATATATATATATATAATTAAAACATTGTTTTGATTTGTCATTAAAATGATTTATTTTATTTTATTTTATTTATTTTACAAAAATAGTGCATTTTGGATTAACAATTCTTATAAATCTACATTTTTAAAGAGTATCAGTGAACTGATCTGTGAACTTGATTTTTGAATGTAAAAGATTAGTAAAGGATTGTTAAATTTTTTTCAAATGGTGTTTGTCAGTGCAAAAGTTGTCAACATGGAAATAGGTTATTATGGGAGGTTGGCAGGGCGTTGCTATGTGGTTGTTTGGTGATTGCTTGGCAACTGGCAATCTATGATCTTCTGCTCTCTAGATACGGTTTGGGATTTCTTCACCTGTCTTCTGGCCCAGCAGTTGAAAACGGTGCATCTGATGACTTAGTAAAGCACCAGCACTCTTTCCTCAAGACGCATGAAGAGCTGCGAGCTTTAGTACAGAGCTGAATGGATGTGCTGGTTTGTTTACGTCAGCTATTTTGCAGCAGCGATGAGTGTGGCTCATCCAATCCGACTGTACAGCCTTTAACTATCTGTTTTATAATAGACTTTAATCTATCATGTGGTCATTTAGTGCTTGTGTTAGCAGCTCCGCCGAAATGAAAAGTGGCCTCAGATAAAAAGCACACAGTGATCAAGGGCCAACCCTTCATATTAAGCACCCTTTGCTCAATTGCTATTGATTTCCGCAGCTTTTAATGTATTAATCATGACCTCTCCTGCAGTCCAGCCCTATTCACACCATCGAATCATTTCATGCTGCTAAAATGCTCTGGCCCTTGTGCCCAATCTAAATTCAATTTGTACATTTGTACAAATATCTCAGTTGTTGATAATGATATTATCAGCATAGTTCCAGAAGCTCCAAATCCTCGTTACGACTGGCGAGGACGGTTGTTAGTTTTATTTGTTTGTCGAGTCCTGAGGGAAGGCTTAGGTTTTAATTAATAATTTGGTCAGATTTCGAGAGCAAAACCTTCTCTTGCTCTCCATCATTTCCTGATGGCGACTTCTTAACAAGGATTTCTAGCGCCATCTAGTGCTTGAACCAGTAACGCAGCCTGGTGTTAATGTATGCAATGTTTGTGCTGGTGCTGTTTAGATATTCATAGAAATTCACAACAAGGCGGAGCAACAACTAGAAGCATAAGAAAACAAATTGCATTTACACTGCCTGTGATGTGAGCTCTCCGCTGTGGCTCGTAATGCAGAATCACGTCGTTTCAAACGGCTTTGGAGTGCAATTAATTTCTTGTTGCATTTAAATGTAGATAGTTTATTGTACAGTTTCTGTGCTTATGCATATTTTCTATAAGAATACTAGGATGATCTAATGCATTTGTCAGAATGTGCAGTATGCAACAGTACAGTATGTGGAATACTGTATCCTACAATGCAATGCGCTTGACTTGCTTTTTTATTTCAATTTAAACATTAAAACATGTTTTAAATTAAATATGCCAAATATTATCATAAATATGTTAAACAAAATGCACAACACATGCAGTATAGTTATGCAGTATACATTATGCACGCAAGAGCATTTGACTTAAAAGTTTGTATTTACTTCAAATTAATGTTATTAATGTTTATGTTATTTTACAGTACGTGTACTTCCCTGGTACATACATGGTAAATATCTTGTACCTACAGGCAAATGAGTGGTAACACAAGGTACTTACCTGAAGTGTATGCACATGATAACGAATAAGAAACACAGCTGTACTTCACAGTCGTGCATGCATGGTAATTAGTTTGTACATACATAACTAATAAGACACATTACTGTACATACTAGTGATATGTACATGGTAAATGTGTAGCACCTACGGAAAAATGTGGTTTTATGTAGTAACAAACAAGACACATACTGTACTTGGTATATACGGTATGCTTGGTAAGTCCTTACCTTACCTAATAAAAAGAGGACTGTTTTTCGATTGCTTGTGTAGGACTGTTAATGCTAAATTGCTCTCCACAACAGTGCTTACAAAGTTTGAAGAACTGGTAATTCCTGTGTAATGTTTATGTAAAATGGTGCACTTTATTGTACAGTCCTATTTCCATGTACTTACTATCTAAGTACTGGTGTATGTACCTATTAGTTAATGTACAGAATACGTTATGCAGTACTCAAGTTGGGGGTATAAACATGGACCAAGGTACTTAATTGATGGTACACTGCAGTAACTAGTGTTAATACTCAGCAGGCACAGTCCTTTTAAATAGGGATTTTGACACATGACAATCAGGAGTTGCAAGTGCAAATATGAGTCCGGTAGCTACTGTATAATTCCAAAATAAAATCTGTCTACACACATAATTATTAGGAATGTACGTCATCAAAAATCCCTATTGGACCAATTAGTTTAGAGAATCAGTGTTGTTAAAGATAAGGCAAGTTAACTGCAATGGCACCTACCATCAATTACTCAATAAGTACCTTGGTCCATGTTTATACCCCCCAAATTAAGTACCGCATAACTTATTCTGTACATTAACTAATAGGTACATACACTAGATAGTAAGTATATGGAAATAGGACTGTAAAATAAAGTGCACCATTTTACATAAACATTACACAGGAATTACCAATTGACAAACAGTCCTCTTTATTAGGTAAGGTTAGGACTTACCAAGCGTACCGTATATACCAAGTACAGTATGTGTCTTGTTTGTTACTACATAAAACCACATTTTTCCATAGGTGCTACACATTTACCATGTACATATCACTAGTATGTACAGTAATGTGTCTTATTAGTTACCATATATGGATACTGTAAGGACATGCCTGTTTGTACCCACTTGTCCGTAAGTACTACATACATACATTAGTAAGTACAGTAAAGTATCTAATTAGTTACCATGTACGGGCACTACCTGTAAGTGACCATTCTTACCCACACTTGTCTGTATGTACAAACTAATTACCATTCATGTACGACTGTGAAGTACAGCCGTGTTTCTTATTTGCTATCATGTACATACACTTCAGGTAAGGAAGGAACAATCTTGTTTTTAAGATATTTGCCTGCTTAAATAAAAGTTAAATTAAGAATGAAGACATCTGCTGCACATCCAGATGAATGCAGCACATGCGTAAGTGACACACACACACACACACACACACAGACAGCGGTGCTCATATGACATCCTATTGACGTGAGCGCAAACCTCATCTAATCTCTGCTCTGTAAAGCTCAAGAGCAGATGATAATTATCAATCTGTTTGTCTTGTGGCGTGTGGCGCACTTCATTAATAAAATCAATTAACTTGCCCTCATAACTGCGTATTGATTTACATCATGCCATTCATCACTCTAGTCTTCATTCGGTCTCTATGGAAACATCACGTCCCGATTTAACATCCTGTCAGCTGATGTAACGACAACAAATCTGAACTAGTCTGGTTGTATGTTTAATTGTTTTGGTTGTTTTTACATTTGAGCATAATCCCAGAAATAGGCCTAATCATTCTGGATCCCCTCGTTTCTCAGTATATTTTTCACAGTCCATTAGTGATACATTAGTATAGAAGCCCATGTCTGCCACTAAATAAAAAATATTTTTTCAATTTTTGAGCTCACAGTTCTGACGTTTTCTTCTCAGAATTGCCAGATACTATCAGAACTCGCAATTGTGAGTAATAAAGTTTTGCAATGTAGAACTGCAACAGAATCTTGCAATTGTAATTGCAAAAAAAAAAAAAATGCCAGAATTGCCAGAAAAAAGTCTTAATTGTGAGAAAAAGGAAAAATTCAGAAAAATGGGGGGAAATGCAGAACTGTGTGGTAAACATTTGAAATAACCTTTTATTTATTTATTTTATTTTATTTTATTTTATTTTATTTTATTTTATTTTATTTTATTTTATTTTATTTTATTTTATTTTATTTTATTTTATTTTATTTTATTTTATTTTATTTTATTTTATTTTATTTTATTTTATTTTATTTTATTTTATTTTATTATTTATTTTAGCAGTGGAAACAGGCTTCCGCACATTTGCCTCCAAATCAGAAGTTTGTGAGTTCAAATCCCATATATATGTTTTTCCCATATGCATGAACAATAAAAGAGGCAAACGAAGCTCTTCCTCTTTCACACGTTCCCTTGTGATCTGAATCCGAGGAGAGAAAGACTAATTGCTTTTATAGACAAACCGCCCTGTAAATGAGCCCTAATTTCCCATCGTTTTATGCCAGGCAGGAAACTAGACTTGGCTCTCTCTGTATCTATTATTCCGTCTCTCCTCAGAGGATTGACTGAAATCGTGCGCAATCCAACATGCATTAAACATCTTTAGGGCTTGATTGAAGCTTTTTGTGTGTTTGGAGGAGGAGTGGATGAACAGAATGAGCGAGATTCAAATAATGCATCTTATTTGCCATTCATTAGAATGCAACATGAAAACACATTATCATAAATTTGAACTTTATGAGTTCATTTGTGAAATTAGGCCGCATAAACATGCAATGCAGTGATAAAAGCCCTGATCATTCAATCCAACTTTTAGGTTTTCCAAAGAAAAGCCACCATATAGCATAACCATAGCAACCAATGTTTTGTGGGTGGTTACTAGGGTATTTGCTAGGGCTTTTCTATATGGATTGTTAAAATATTCTGAATTCACATTTTTAAAAGTGTTGTTTTTCGGTTGCCAAGGTGTTATAGGTGGTTGCTAGGGCTTTTCTATATGGTTGCTAATGTGTTATGAATGGTTTTAAGTGTGTAGCTGTGTGGTTGCTAGGGTGTAGTGGACAGTTGCTAGGGTTTTCTAAATGGTTGCTAAGGTGTTCTGAATAATTTTAAGTGTGTGGTTGCTAGGGTGTAGTGGACAATTGCTAGGGTTTTCTAAATGGTTGCTCAGGTGTTCAGAATAATTTTAAGTGTGTAGCTGTGTGGTTGCTGTGGTATTGTGAGTGGTTGCTATGATGTTGTGGTTAGCTGTGTGGTTGTCAGGGTGTTGTGGACAGTTGCTAGGGTTTTTTAAATGGTTGCTAAGGTGTTCAGAATAATTTTAAGTATGTAGCTGTTTGGTTGTCAGGCTGTTGTGGGTGGTTGCTAGGGATTTTCAAAATGGTTGCTAAGGTGTTCCAAATAATTTTAAATGTGTAGCTGTGTGGTTGCTGTGCTTTTGTGAGTGGTTGCTAGGATGTTGTGGTTAGATGTGTGGTTGTCAGGGTCTTGTCAGTGGTTGCTAGGGTTTTTCTATATGGTCACTAAGGTCTTCTTAATCAGTTTAAGTGTGTAGCTGTTTGGTTGCTAGGATGTTGGGGTTAGCTGTATGGTTGTCAGGGTATTGTGGGTGGTTGCTAGAGGTTTTCTATATGGTTGCTAAGGTTTCCAGTGTGATGTGGGTGGTCACAAGTGTTGCAACCACTTAACAACACACCTATAAGACCTCTGAGTTTTGCACAGTAAAACACACAGTATTTTTTCAGCTGTATGGCTGTAGCTGCAGAATGGAGGTATGAGTGTGTCCTTGCTGCTTTGACTCTCAAACATCTGGCTGTGTGTTTGTAATAATGAGTTGAACATCATGGCGCAGCGACCGTCTCACCTCTGAAAGCCCTGAATGACACTTCAGCAGATGCTTCAATGCAATCTGTTTTTTTCCTCCTCTGTTTTGTGTCTTTCCTCTCAGTGTGAAGATGTTTGATGTTCATTCTGTGACATCTGAGTTCATGTTGAAGATCATGAGCACCTCTAATCATCAAGCACATATAATCAAAACACAAGTCATTGGTTTTTACTTTCGTCATGCTTTAGATGAGACATGCAGCATATGTTTTCTTTCATTGCATATTGATTTGTAATGCTGCAAAAATTCTACTTATATAAAACAAGTAGAAAATAAACTGCCATAATATTATCTTAGTATTTATTAATATTTAAATTTTTATATTTATTTTAATTTTAGTTTAAGTTTTAGTTTAGTTTTTTGTAATGTTTTTTATATTATTTTTATAAAATGTGTCTATTTTTATTTCAGTTTTTCAGTTTTGTTTAGTTATTTTATTAGTTATTTTTAGTTTAGTTATTTTCCTTTTTTTTTTTTTTTTTAGTAAAATATCTATTATTATTATTAGTAGTAGTAGTAGTAGTAGTAGTAGTAGTAGTAGTAAATATTATAATACTATTTAATAATATTATTGTTTATTATTATTATACCATTATCAATGACCCAGCAATATTAAAGTGCTATTTTATAGTGTTTGTTTTAAATGGTTATTAAATATGTTGTTAAATATTATTTTTATATCCCTTCACATTTAGTAATTTTAGTGAAATAACATTAATATTTATGTAAACAAATATTATAATCATATTTAATACTATTTATTTTTATTATTATTATTATTATTACCAGCTCAGCATTAGTGTTATACAGTGCTTTTGTTTTAAATATGTCTACTATGTCTGTTTACTTTTTTTTTTTTTTTTAGGTTATTTTCATTTCAGTAATTTTAGTAAAATAATATTAAAATATTTTTGTTGTTGCTGTCATTATTATTGTTATTTTTATACCTCCATATTTAATAATATTTATTGTTTATTATTATAGCCTTACTACTGGCTCAACAGTATTATAGCCTTATAGTGTATATTTTGTTTTTAATGTCTATTTAGTTTTATTTAAAAAGATCCGGGATGACCAAACACCTGAGAAGAGATGATGGCAACACCTCAGACAACATACACAATTACCAAGTTAAGTCTGTCATAACTTAAATATATTGGGTTTCTTCTTCACATATGTATGTGTATAGATGTGTGCATGTGTGCATATGTGTATGCATGTATGTATATATGTATATATATATATGTGTATAGTACAAACTTAATTTCCTGTAAAGCTGCTTTGCAACGATTGTATCGTAAAAAGCGCTATACAAATAAACTTGAATTGAATTGAATTGAATTTTATTTATTTATTTTTCTTTTCAGTTTTAGTTAGTAATTTTAGTACTTAAATTAAACTAAATGAAAATTAGAGGAAAAAAAAAAGTAAGATTTTTCTTTTTCTTTATATAGGTTAAGGTTTCTTTCATTTCAAATGTTTTTGTAATAGTTTTAGTTTTAGTTAACAATCATAACACTGGTTTGACCTCCTAAATTCTGTGCTTTCTGAAGGTTATGCACTTCTTTTCACTGTTGATTTCTGGTCATAGTTCCCTGTATAGAACTCGTCGATGATAATGCGTCGCTAAATGAGTCGTGTGGCTGCTGTTGAACACAGAAGCAGTGTCAGTGTCTCTGGAATAGCTGGACATGTTCGTCGCTCTGGGACAATAACTGATGACGCAGTGAAGCTGCACATCTGCTCTTATTGCTCCTGCAGCTCGTCCTGATATCACAGCATTAAACCACAGACTCACACCGGTGTCCCTCACCGCACACTGACGGGGACAGTCTGTTACGGACTTCATTTATTTTATATCTAAAGTCAATTTTCAAGGTTTTTAATTTTTTCATAATTTAGTGTTTTACTATTACTATTTTAGAGTGTGAATGTGGACTTGTATTCATGTGTTCATCTGACTGACATCAGAAGTTAAAATATTGTGTTGCTACGCAGCTTCTAAAATAGAATATTTTTGCAATAATATTATTTATGATAATTGGAAAAATAATTATTATTGCTGTAATATGCAATAATAATGAAAATTATTATTAATCAATATTTTTAATCTGCCAATGACAATGTAAAATATATTTATATTTAATTATCTGAAAACATGTTTAATTATTGATATTAATAATAATAATAGTTATTATTATTATTATTATTTAATTTATTTAGTTATGTTGTTTGTCATTTAAAAATATGCATTGCATATCATTTTTAAAAATCGTATAATTAGATTATTCATTTACTTACTTACTTATTTAAATATACATTTCTTAAAACATTATTTATTGTATGGGGGGAAAGCCCGGAATTTGAGACTTTTGGCCTCATACATGACATGAGTGTTTCTGACTAAAGTGTGTTTATTAGGCGACTCAGATTGTGTTTGTCAGTCAGACGCTGACACGCGTGTTAAACGCATTAACTCACAGAAGTGTCATGTATAAATCACTGGATGGATGATGTGCAGAAATACAGTAAACGGCTCATTGAACTCCTGTGATGTTTTGCACCGTCAGCCGTTTCGTCATGTAATGTGCTCTATCCATCTTTTTCAAGCTCTAAGACTTTTATTAAAATAAGCAAATCTAAATCTCATCTCCTGCTGTGTTCGACTCAGACGACGTCCAGAAGCTCAGATGTCCTGCAGGCGGCCACAACATTAACGAGGCCATTTCTCAAAGAATCGCCCAGAAATACTCAGCTGGGTTCCTCCTGAGCTTTAAGGTTTAAGAAAAGTCTTTTACATTACATTTTATGCATCTTAAAGCACAAAAAACATTCATGCACAAGTCTCAGAAACGATTATCAGCTGCTGACTACATCAAAGCAGGCACTTTCTGTGGGATATTTTAATATTTAAATTTTATTAATTAAATAAATGTATAGAATATATATATATACATACATGTATATATATATTAGTGCTGTCAAAGGAATAATCATGATTAATCATATTCAAAATAAAAGTTTTTGTTTAAATAATATATGAGTGTGTACTGTGTATATTTATTATGTGTATATATAAATACAAACACATGCATGTATATTTAAGAAAAATTTTATGTTTATATATTAAATATATGTATATATAATATAAAATAATAATATAAATATATAAATGTATACAGGTGCATCTCAATAAATTAGAATGTCGTGGAAAAGTTAATTTATTTCAGTAATTCAACTCAAATTGTGAAACTCGTGTATTAAATAAATTCAATGCACACAGACTGAAGTAGTTTAAGTCTTTGGTTCTTTTAATTGTGATGATTTTGGCTCACATTTAACAAAAACCCATCAATTCACTATCTCAACAAATTAGAATATGGTGACATGCCAATCAGCTAATCAACTCAAAACACCTGCAAAGGTTTCCTGAGTCTCCAAAATGGTCTCTCAGTTTGGTTCACTAGGCTACACAATCATGGGGAAGACTGCTGATCTGACAGTTGTCCAGAAGACAATCATTGACACCCTTCACAAGGAGGGTAAGCCACAAACATTCATTGCCAAAGAAGCTGGCTGTTCACAGAGTGCTGTATCCAAGCATGTTAACAGAAGAAAAAGATGCACAACCAACCGAGAGAACCGCAGCCTTGTGAGGATTGTCAAGCAAAATCGATTCAAGAATTTGGGTGAACTTCACAAGGAATGGACTGAGGCTGGGTTCAAGGCATTAAGAGCCACCACACACAGACGTGTCAGGAATTTGGCTACAGTTGTCGTATTCCTCTTGTTAAGCCACTCCTGAACCACAGACAACGTCAGAGGCGTCTTACCTGGGCTAAGGAGAAGAAGAACTGGACTGTTGCCCAGTGGTCCAAAGTCCTCTTTTCAGATGAGAGCAAGTTTTGTATTTCATTTAGAAACCAAGGTCCTAGAGTCTGGAGGAAGGGTGGAGAAGCTCATAGCCCGAGTTGCTTGAAGTCCAGTGTTAAGTTTCCACAGTCTGTGATGATTTGGGGTGCAATGTCATCTGCTGGTGTTGGTCCATTGTGTTTTTAAGTCACTGCACCTGTTTACAAAGAAATTTTGGAGCACTTCATGCTTCCTTCTGCTGACCAGCTTTTTAAAGATGCTGATTTCATTTTCCAGCAGGATTTGGCACCTGCCCACACTGCCAAAAGCACCAAAAGTTGGTTAAATGACCATGGTGTTGGTGTGCTTGACTGGCCAGCAAACTCACCAGACCTGAACCCCAGAGAGAATCTAGAATCTCAACAAGAGACCAAAAAATGCAGATGAGCTGAAGGCTGCTGTCAAAGAAACCTGGGCTTCCATACCACCTCAGCAGTGCCACAAACTGATCACCTCCATGCCACGCCGAATTGAGGCAGTAATTAAAGCAAAAGGAGCCCCTACCAAGTATTGAGTACATATACAGTAAATGAACATACTTTCCAGAAGACCAACAATTCACTAAAAATGTTTTTTATTTTTTTTATTTTATTGGTCTTATGAAGTAAATTATAACATTAGAATAAAAGCTGTCACTTTATGTGGACTCTGAGATTGTAGATGTATAATTTTTTTTCATCCCATTTCATCAATCATCACATTTTATTTTATTTTATTTTATGTATATACGTCACCTTATTTTAGATAAATATATATTTTTATTTTTAATTCTATTTAAAGCTTTTTATGTCAGCTGTACTCGCAATAACAGCAAAAACTTTATTTTACTGTATTTTAATGATTTCCAGTGCAGTGCCAATGTTTAACTGTACTCTCAGATGCTTTTCGCCCTATTCTCAGTTAGTGACGGTATTTAATCAGGACACAGTGCAGATACACAGACTGACCACTAGATGGCGCCACTTCAACACTATAACAGTTAACAGCACGGAAGTGATCGTCTGTCAGTCATTACAGTTGGTCGTTAACGTCGTGTAAAATTTATTTTCACTAATTAGTGTTAGTAGTTTGACAAGTCTTGATCTCTTGTAGCCTGTCTGTGTAGTAAACCTCTGAACTTTGCGTACTTAGCATTGAGAAACGGATCTAGTGTCTTCATACCAAACCCCGCCCACCCCTCATGTCATGTGACGTTATTACATAAAATTAATTTTCTACCTATGATATTGTGTTTTATTAACGTCTACATCTACCCCAACCCCAAACCTACCCCTTACAATAATTAAAAAATAGTAATTATTGTTGTACAGTGTAATACAAATTACGCTGTATTGATGTGCGCATGCCCAGTAGCGCCATACTCACCGCTTCAAGCCGTTGAAGGTTGAAGTCCATTGAGTGCTTCAGCAGTTCGTTCCTGTTTTCTCCCAAACTCTGTTTTATCTTTGATTAATGAAAGGATCCGTTATATTGTCGGTAAGAAAAACAGTTTTCTTCTGGTTTAGATCTTTATTGGATGGTGAAGCGTGTGCGGTGTGTTTACATGAGAGAGCCTACATTATCATAACAGCATCTCATAAGAGTTTATGCGCTCAGTATTGCTCTGTTTTCATGTAAAATTCAATATACTGTAATGTCTGATCATCCGCAGTTTTAAATTAACCGACCTTTACTTATTAAATGAGCACGTGTTTGTATTTTTCGTGCTTTTATTATGTGATCATCAATAACCGTCAGATCAACTTATCTACAATAAACTGTTTTATATTTAAATATTTTTATTAATTAAATATTTATACAAAAATATGAATGTAAACACCAAAATGTAAATCGTTGGTAAAAGACATGAACACAAATTACACCTAATCATCAGAATTGGTACAATTCGGTAGTGAACAAATATAATTTTTAACAAATATTTACAGTTTATTTTAATAAGTATTAATAAAATGTGTGAATTATAGTTTACACCTAGATGGACAGTTTACAGTTGTTTTTTATGACTGTAAGTCATTCTCCTCAAATGCTATTGAGCTTTAAATGATGGCATATGTGAAAAACTAGCATTTTTTACATATGATTTACAGTAGATTTTAATAAATGTCAAAAATGTAAAAGGTGTACATTACAGTTTACACCTAGATGAACAGTTTACAGTTGTTTTTATGACTGCAAGTCATTTTCCTCAAATGCTATTGAGCTTTAAATTTGCGTTTGAGCCCATTCGGTACTGAAAAATAGCAATTTTTACACAAGATGTTTCAGACATAAAATAATGAATGCATTTGGTATGTGAGCAAAATGAAAATGGCTGTTTAATCAGTTTTGTCAGTTTAATAGTAATAATAATAATAATACATTTTATTTATAACACTTTATATTCAAACAGAATCCCAAAGTGCTAAAGCTTAAAAACAAAAAGAATGTGTGCTGGCCGTGTGTGAACACAACCCTATAATGATAAAAACTTTTTTTTTTTTTTTTTAATCCCCAAAAATAATAACCCCTTTCTCAAATAAAGCCATTCTCAGATGCTTGGCAGTGTGGTGTCACACAAACCCATGCCGCTCCCACAACTGTTGATTGACAGTAGCGTTTTACCTTAGACCCGCCCCGAGTGAGCTGTCATCAGTCCACCATTGTTTCAAAGCCGGAGCAGGTGTAGACAAGAATGTCTGCCGAGGTGTTTTGTTGTTGGATGTAATAATGATCGTAGCAGCCCAGGCCTGCAGCTAGCTATGAGGTCACCGCTAAATTTTTCATGTTCAACAATAAAATTTGTCCTCTGAATGATTAATTTGCTGTTAAACTCCTCATGTGAATGTATAATTCAGTTTAGACTGTTTGCAAGATCGTCCATGGTATGAAAATGATCGCTGCGAGACGCTCTCCCGGAGTTGAGAGAGTAAGGGCGTGGATTTTGGATTATGAATGCTAATAAAGTGTCTCTTTCTCCGCAGCTCATTATCAGTGTCATCTGTCCCGTGGTTCACATGGCTCGTGTCTTCGTCTACGGCACGCTGAAGAAAGGCCAGCCCAACTACTTCAGGATGGAGAACACTTCCAACGGTCAGGCCGTGTTCCTCGCTCGCGCTCGAACCGTAGAGCCATACCCGCTCGTTATCGCCACCAAACACAACATCCCCTTCCTGCTCAACGTGCCCGGGACGGGTCAGCGCGTCTACGGTGAGATCTACCGCGTGGACCAGAAGATGCTGGAGTTTCTGGACCGCTTCGAGCACTGTCCTGAGTGGTACCAGCGCACCAAGATCCAGCTGGAGGTGCAGGACGGGGACGCTGAAGGAGAAAAAAGCATCGAGGAGGCGTTTGTGTACAGAAAGACTACATATGAGTCCGAGTGGCTCCAGAAACCAACATATGAGAGTTATGATGCGAACGGTGATCACGGACTGAAATATGTTTCTCCTGAGGACAGAAGCCCTGAATAATGACTGTACAGGTACCACTTACCACCAGGTAACATTTGGGACCCTGGTAAGCAGTACCTGTGCAGTCGGCTCTAAAAAGAACCATAACGTAGCATACCATCTGATACTACATTAAAAATCAGGATCCAAAATTAACACTTGCTAAGTGCCAATAAATTAATCACAGAAAACAATAGTTCATAAAACTAAAGATCAGATACTGGAGTCATTTCATTGCATCTGAGTAACAAAGTATTTGATGTATTTTATATTCTTTGAAGTGTTAGTTTCCTACAGCACCAAAAATGATTTTAAAATTATTATTATTTTTTTTCCCTTTTTATTTTAGTTTTTACATATTCATTTATGGAATATTTCATATCACAGAAAAGAAAAGAAAAAAACTCGGGGCATCCTAGATCAACTTCTGATCTAGGATTTACATTTACACTCCAGCATCTGATCATTTAGTTTTATACATTTTTTCTTTTTTTCTTTCTGTGATTAATTTATTGATTTGATCAAGTGTTAATTTTGGATCCTGATGTAGTATCAGACGGTATGCCATGTTCACAGGGCAGATTTGTAAGGAAATATACATTCAAAGAACTGCAAAAGATTCAACTGTAAAAGGAGCTGGGAACAATCTAATATAATATATAAAACATTAAAGATGATCTTGAATAAATGTAGCGCACTAGCAAAACACTCCAGTACAGTACATCTAGATCAGGTGTATTTGCACATATGCTGTACTTCCGTTTTTGTTGTATTTGTATATATGCTATAGAAGAGTTTATGAGAGTTTTCTAAATTGCAATTTACAATAAAATAATTAATTCAGAATGTTCTGATTTATTTACTTTTGTACAAATCAATGTAAATGATGACAAATGCAGCACATCTGTACAGTATACATATGGATTTACTCTGAACATATTTACGCACCGTCAAACATACATTTCTGCCAACATATAGCCTAATCCATACTGCTTTAAGAACGAATTAAAGTGCTCCATTTTGAAAAGAATCATCATCTTTTTTTGAAGTTTGTTATTGTAATATTTTAATATTAGTAATCTGCTTTGAAACTGTATTTAAAAGAATGCTAATAATTCTCTTTTTGTTTCTCAGTTTCTTTAATGTTGGCCTGCTGAGAGATCTGATTTCTACTGTATTTCCAGTGATTTTCTACTGAAATGCAAATAGAAAATATGTTTTATATAAATATCAAAGCCCCTCGGTCATGTCACGATTACGTAATTATCCTCATTTTGAAAGGCAGTCAGTCTTTTCCGCCTCACAGTCTGATCTTTGGACAATGAAAGGCTTCATTATATTAGCGGTAAGAGAAACGTTTCTCTCTCTCTCTCGTTTATATGTTTATTGGATGGTGACGCATGTTTATACGGTTGTGACCATAGATATGTACACATGCATATGTATGGGTTGTGACGGTGATGAAAATTTCTCACCGATTAATCGACGTGTGCCACCACCGGAAATACAGGTATCACCGGAAGAGAGGAGAGCGGCTTTGAACTTTCAATTCAAATTAGCGTAAATTCTGCGTCATTTCCTTGAATGGACAACAACAAAACAATAGGGTCTACAACCACAAACTCACTTATATTAAACATAGAACTTTAATTAAAAAACGAATACACCATGCTATATGCCTAATATAAAATAACAAAGTATGTTGTATATATATATATATATATATAAACAGCTATCACTGTGGAACCAAATAGTAAATAGGCCTAAGAAATATAAAACGTTAATTAGCAAAACGAATAAGAAAGTTGGTGGAACGGCATACACATTGATGTAAAATAAAATAAATAAATTACACAAAGTTTCAATAAAGTAGAAATCTGGAAACACTGTGTATAACCGAATAAGGAACGAATATAAAAAAAAAAAAAAAAAAATCAATTACTTAGACAAACGGCAAAAGTCAACAGTCTTTTAAAAATCAATTTCCATTTAAAAATGCATTTAGTTTAGAAACTAAATCTTCCGCCATCGTCTTGTCTGTCTCACTTCACTCTTTTCGTCGGTCAGGGGTGCGTTTCCCTAAAGCAACTATTGTCTCAAGTTCCGTCACCAATAGAGTTCAATAACGACCAACGACATGAACATTTGTCATCGTGTAATTTTGCTTTTAAACAAAGACTGAGAGTGTGTTTATACCACACTTGACCTCAACATTTGACCTTGTGAACTGTGAACCCCCCCCTGACTTGCATGTTTATTCCACAAATATTTGACGTGGAATGGTTGTAATGTCTGCAAAGTTGGCAAATGGCTTGCCATTGTAATAAAATAGGAATTGTAATCTTGCCAGTCAATCAAGTTTGGAAGCATATATATGGAGTTTGCCCAAAATCACTACTGTGTTTGAACAAGGAGGAATGTCACAACCCGACAGCGGCAGCTACAGCATTGCTGTATAAATACATTTATATTTACAGTACACGTCAGTGTTACATGTGAACTGAAGATTCACAGTTGCTTGTCATGAAAGAGCAACAAGAAGATAAGAATGTGTAGTGGTGGTGTTAGGGGAAGTGTAAAAATGAACAAGTGCTAATAAAGTGTCTCTTTCTCCGCAGTTCATTGTCAGTGTCATCTGTCCTGCGGTTTACATGCAAGATGTCTTTGTCTACGGCACGCTGAAGAAAGGCCAGCCCAACTACTTCAGGATGGAGAACACTTCCAACGGTCAGGCCGTGTTCCTCGCTCGCGCTCGAACCGTAGAGCCATACCCGCTCGTGATCGCCACCAAACACAACATCCCCTTCCTGCTCAACGCGCCCGGGACGGGTCAGCGCGTCTACGGTGAGATCTACCGCGTGGACCAGAAGATGCTGGAGTTTCTGGACAAGTTTGAAGGCTGTCCTCAGTTCTACCAGCGCACCAAGATCCAGCTGGAGGTGCAGGACGGGGACGCTGAAGGAGAAAACACACTGAAGCCTGGAAGCATCGAGGAGGCGTTTGTGTACAGAAAGACTACATATGAGTCCGAGTGGCTCCAGAAACCAACATATGAGAGTTATGATGCGAACGGTGATCACGGACTGAAATATATAGACAGTGACACGGAGTCTACACCAGACACGAGCAGCGCAACGCAACAAAATACTGCAGAACCCATTATAATGAGAGATTCTGTCTACACTGGATGCGGCACGGCGCAATGCGACATGACAAATCCCCAACAGTAAACTGATGCCTCATTCTGTTCATGATGTACTGACAACAAAGTTCAAATGATTTGCAACGGTCACTTTGTCAGGTCCAGTGTAGATAGCCTCTAGCTGTTGCTTAAATTTTATACATAAATTTTATATAAAATATAACAATATATAATTACAATATTTTTTTTTTCACAGAGAGACAGACACACACACACACACACACACACACACACTTCTCCCTGGTACACTATACAGGAAAACCCACCTTACTATTCATTGTTCAGGCTCAATCTGGTTTTGTCTCAGCTACAATAAACAAATCATGTAACAGGCCAGAAGCATTATTTAACACAATAAATAAGCTCAACAAACCTCCATCTCATGATGCTTTAGCTTCAGATCAATGTTGCTGTTCCTTCATGAAGTATTCACTGTGTTTGTCTAATGAGGCTACGAAACCCAATCTCTCTGGTCAGTCCCTATCTGGCGTTTCTCTGGGTAATCCATCTGTTTCTGAGTTACACATGGATTTATTTACGCACTGTCAGACATACATTACTGCCAGCATATATATATATATATATATATATATATATATATATATATATGACAGAATAATGGCTAACTGTGTGAGGTACTGTGTACTGATCCCTTTAAAAAGTAGTGGAGCGCTTCATAATTAGTATCTTAACAGTAATTTTTAACAAGCTATTTTTTTTTTTAAATAATGTTTTTTTTTCTTCTTCTTTTGTGACATTGTCATGAGAAATTTCTGTTGTAATAACAGTAATGAAAATCATAAAGGTTGATTTTTTTTTTTTAAATCAGAATAAATTCTGCACAACAAACAATACCATTACATAAACTAACAATTGTACGACATATATTTTATTTTATGCATTACGGTAATGAAAAATGTGGGGCAAATTGTCTTGAAAATGAAAAAAAACAAAAACAAACAAAAAAAACATGTATATAACAGTCACACTAACACAAAAAAACTTCATTTTAATGTCTTTTTAATTATTTCCAGTGCAGTACCAAATATAACATGTATCATGTTATATCATTATCATGATCATGTTAATGTTGGGAATGCTTTAAATACTCTGAAGTGTTTATGATTTATTGTCATCATTAGAGTGTATTTTGACAAGTCTTAATATCTTGTTGCCTATAAACCTCTAAAAGTAAGGTTTTTAAAAGGTGTCCTTTTTTGCTATAACAACAAAAACAAAAAAAAAACATTTTGTAATTTAATATGAATAATTAATATTATTAGTAAATTAATTTTCTCACAAAACAATAAGTCTATTGAATAATTAAATTGTATTAATAGTATTTTAGTGTTTAAAAATATAAATATTAATTAATTAATTTACTAAAAAATATGATTATAGGTATTAATAGTAACGTTGTTTATTAAGTTATTATATTAAATTATATGAAAATATTTTTACATTAATTGTAAAATGTTAATATTGTGTAGTATTGTAAGTTTTAAGTAAGTATTGTAAATTGTCAGTGTTCTGCTAATAAACAATTTATTTAAAAGCATACTTCTGTTTTTGTAATATTTTAGTTTTTTGTTAGATTAATGTGAGGAATATTTAATTTTGCAGAAAACAAATCTTGACGTGTCCTAGATCAACATTAGATGGCATGGCAAGGCAAAGTTTATTTATATAGCACATTTCATACACAATGGTAATTCAAAGTGATTTAAAGGAAAGGAAAAATGGTGTATTATTTGTTAGAAAATGTCAGCTGTTTTCTTTAGACACTGTATGTCAGTTCATTTATGTGTGATTTACATTTACACTCCAGCAGCTGATCGTTTGGGTTTATTTGGTACTGAAACCCCCCCCTTTTTTTTATTGGCACTCCTCAAGTGTTCATTTTTGACCCCGATTTTTAATGCAGCCAGATGGTATGTTAATGTTGTGGTATATAAATACTGTATATAGTTACCATAAACCATGTTCACGGTAAATTTATCAGTAAATACATGTATATATATATATATATATTTTAAGGCTTGAAGACGATTCAACTGTAAAAGGAAATGGGAACAATCTTATATATACTGCAGAGATAGCACTCTTGAATAAATATGTAGTGCATTATAGCAAAACACTCCAGTGCTGTGACATCAGGTGTATTTATACAATTGCTTCTAAACTGCACTCTACAATAAAATAATTCATTCAGAATGTTCTCATTTTTATTTTTTTTTTGTAATGTAAATGACGACAAATGCAGCACATCTGTATATATATGGATTTATTCTGAACATATTCACGCACTGTCAAACATACATTTCTTTCAACATATAATCCATATTGTGATTTTTAATATATATTTATGAATTAAGAAAGAATTAAAATGCTCCAAATGCTTAAAAAAAAGATTAAAGAGAATAATTTTGGCACTCAAGCAGTTCGACAAAAGGCAGCCGGCTTCCTTCTTTTTTTGTTGTTGTTTTCCTTGCACCATGACAGAATAATGGCTAACTATGAGGGACTGTGTACTGATCCCTCACAAAACTAGTGTGTGGAGCGCTTCACAGTTAGTATCAAAACTTGTATAAAAATGACATCCTACAAAAGAAAGGTTTGAATGTGGTACAAACGCTTGAAGGCAGCATGTGCCGTACATCTCAGGCCTAAAACATTACAAATCCAGCTTGTGCATAGACGCGGTCTACGGGATGACCAGGTCATTTCACCCCCAAAAAATAAAATAAAATAAAATAATAATAATAAAAAAAAAAAAAAAAATATTGCATTAAAAAAATACTTTGCATTTAAAAAAAAAAAAAAAAACGGTAAGTGTGAAAAGTGAAACCTTATTTTGCACCAAAACAACAACCTTTTTTTTAAGAAATATTTTTTTTCCCCTTGTGGCATTGCCATGACATTTTTTTCTCAAATTTTTTATTTTAATACAGTAATGAAAATCATAGAGATTGATATAATTGAGACAGAATAAAGTTATTGTTTTAATTGAAATCAGAAAACATTACAATAAGGAAATTTCAGGACAAATTGTAATGAAAAACAAACAAACCAAAAAAAAAAAAAAAAACTAAAACAAGAAAAAAAATTTAATGGTTCTAAAAATACCCAATTTTTCATAAAAAAAAAAAAAAGAAAAAAAAAAGAAGTATATATTCTTCAAAAAATATGCGTGTTGTTTTGGTGCAAAATAACATTTCACCCAAAAATTAGTAAAGTAAAAAATGTTTGCAGCAAAATACTTTTTTTTTTTTTAAACTAGTATTTCGATATTTCATGTTATTTTTCCAATAAAGTAATGAAAATCATACAGTTTCTTTTTATTATTACTAAAATCAGAATAAATTGAATTCTGCACAACAAATAATACCATTATGTAAACTAACAATTGTACTATTTATTTTTTTGCATTAAAAGAATGAAAATTTCAGGGCAAACTGTCATGAAAATGCCCCCTTAATTCTTAAAAAAAAACTAAAAAAAAAAAACTATACATTTTAGGGTGAAATATGACCTGCACTTTTTTTCCCAGTTTTTTTTTCCCTTTTTTAATCACTGAGATGTAGACAGAAAGCGACACCCCTTTATAAACATCAGACCAGAAGTCAGTAATAAAAGCTGTAGTGTTAAAAACAGTCCAGAGATGAACGTCTGATTGACAGCGTTTACAGGCATTCATTCATGAAACATCAGCAGAACAAATTCATATGTAAACGGTTCATAAAACCTTTCTCAGATTAAACCCTCGCATTCAGTTCCAGAAAACCAGTCTCACGTACACCAAAGCATCCAATAAAGCATTCATAAAACACTCTCACATACAAATCAATAAAACATTCATAAGAACAAACCATCGCATTCAACATAACCATTGCATTTAATTCAATAAACCATTCCTGAAAGCATTCTTGTGAATTTTATGCATGGTTTACACAAATTAGCTCTTGCATTTCATGAAGGAGGACTGTAATTTACTAACGAGGATATTGTGTCTTTGCACACTGAAAGGAACTGTAGATCTGGAAGTGTTTGGCTTTGACCTGATGTTGTGATGATAGTGTGTGTGTTTCTGGCACTGACCTCCATCTCAACCCTTCAAAGCCTTCTCAATTTTTCAATAAAGTGAAACGACGATATAGCACACGAAAGACTTCCATAAGAACTGTGTTAAAGTGTGTAGAGAGGACCTGATTGAGAACCTGACGTGTGTGTGAGTGTGTGTTCAGGCTGTAGAGGTCTTTGGTCAGTAGACGTGTGGCTCTTTGCGGCTCAGAGAGTGGATGTGACTGGATGAGCAGGTGGCGCTGCGGATCACCTCCATCCACCTGCAACACAACAAACACATCCATAATAAATTCATTTTTATTACAGAACAATTATGCAAAAAAAACCCCCCCAAAAAACCTTGTTTTTAATAGAACATTTTGCATAGTTTCACCTATTCTTCTAGTATTACTTTTCTGTAAATAATATATATAAAACATATATATAAAACATACAACTAAAATTAAGTATAAAATATTTTGTTACAGAAACATTAAAATAAAAATATACAATGTTTAAAAATAAATTAAATTATTAGATTGCAATTATATATATATATATATATATATATATATATATATATATATATATATATATATATATATATATATATATATATATATATATATATATATACACACACACACATTTTATTTTGTATTATGTTTCTGCAACAAGATATGTTATTCTTTTATTTTTAGTACTACTTTTCTGTAAATAATATTTTTGTAGCACGTTATACAAACATACTACAGAAAATATCTAAAAGTAGAACATTTAGTTACTGAGACATGACAAAATAAAGGAAATATTTATATACATTTAATAAATTATTCAAATACTTTTTTTGTTTATTTATTCATTTAGCTAATACAATTAATTAACTAATTAAATATTAGTTAAATATACTGTATATTCAATATTAGTTATTAAATTAAATATTAGTTGTATATATATATATATATATATATAATAGGTATTGTAGTGCTGAGTTTGCATGAGTATTTAGGTTTGTGTTGGTTGTGGTACTGTACCTCTCAAAGGTGTACTCGCTCTCGGATCTGAAATAGTAGACGTGTGATTTGAAATGGAGCTTGAAGACGTAGTCTTTGTGGATGTTCTCCGACTCTGAGGGAATGGTGATGGAGTATCCCAGCAGAGGAAGGCTGGCCAGAGGATACTCATCCTGCAAAGAGACCTTGACATTAAACACGGCCAAACACAGCGCTGTCACACCACTATCCTTCTGTGAACACTTCTGACCTGGTGTGTTTTGTAGAAGAACAGACTGAAGTTGGTGAAGACCACCCATAACTTCTGCCAGCCGTTGCTGTTCTTGAACTTTCTCAGCAGATTCCCAGAGAGCTGATTCTGACAAATAAAGACAAAAACCATCAGAAAACAGACTTCAGATACAAGCAGGGTCCAAAATGAACACCGTCGATATAATTAATATATTTATTTACTCTGAGGTACAGATTAAGTACATGCAAGTACCAAAATAACTACAACTAAAAAAACTAAAAATAACAAATACAAATAATTATAGAATTACAATACAAAAAAAATACAAAAACAAAATTACTAAAACTTCACAATAAAATCTCATTAGTTAATGTTATTAGTTAATGCATTAACTAGTAACGACTAACAATACATTTGTTAATCTTGTATTTATTTATTTATTCATTTTTGTTAACATTAGTTAACAAAGATAAAAAAAATACAAATATTCAGTGTTAGTTCATGTTGGCTTAGGTCCATTAAATAGCACTGTCAAATAATATTAAAATTCAAATATTAATAATCATATTTGATTTTAATAATGCTTTGGTACATTTTGGAACTAACTACATTAACTAAAATTAAAATGGAAGCTTATTGTAAACTTACCGCATTAAATTAATATAAAAATTAGTGCTGTCAACCGATTAATCGCATCCAAAATAAAAGTTTTTGTTTACATAATATATGTATGTGTACTGTGTATATTTATTATGTATATATCAATACAAACACATGCATGTAAATATGCTATGTTTATATGTTAAATATATTTATATAAAATATAAGAATATAAATATATACATGTAAATAAATGTCAATATTTTCAAAATATGTGTGTATTTATATACATAATAAATTGCGATTAATCGTTTGACAGCACTAATAAAAATCAAATCTAATTCAAAATGGTCACAAAAACTAATAGTATAACAATAATATTACAATAACACTATTATTTTATTACTAATTACTAATACTTAGCATTTAGTAATGAAATATATTTAATTAACTAACATCACTGATGTCTTATACTGTGATTTAAATCATGCATTACATTAAAACAAGGTAATGCATGATTTAAATCACAACAGATCACAAAATATTCACAACAAAACATTAAATAGCAGTGTTGTACATATTGGACCCCAGGTGCACTGAGACTGACAGCACAAAGTGTCCCCATGTTAGCCAAAGATACTTGAACTTATATTCAGATCTGAATAGAAAAAGGGACTATTCATAAAGGATGTTCTTTCATTACATCTGCACTATTTTTTAACGTTGGGTCAATGCAGACAGTATAGCGTGCTGCATTTTTAAGATGTAATGTTAAGTTAAATCCATTCTAACTGGTTTTAAATGAACGTCCCTCGACTCCTCTTTAATCAGTGGGTATTAACCAGATATGTATTGTCACATTTGTGCTGTTAGTGAACAACTGAAGCAAACAAACACACTCAACAACATTCAAAGAGAGAAAGACACTGAACTGAAACAGCATCACAGCCCAAAGTACAGTCAGTGTTCAGAGGACACCACAAACAGCTGCTCATTTATTATACAGTATGTGCAGAGCAGAAGAAAGTCCAGCTCAACTATCCACAGGTTATTCAGCTAGTGGTGATAATATCAACGTAAAAAAAAAAAATTATTCACCTGAACAAATCACTGATTGTGACATTTCAGCCAATAAACAGCAGGAATGTCAAATTCACCACTGTACAAGATCGAGTCATTTGAAGCAGTGTTATTTTAGTATTTATGTACTACATATATACTCATTTAACTTGACTTTTTATTTATTATTTAATTTATAAACAAAAAAAAACCTTGCTACATGTATCATTGCTCTTTTGTTGATTTTGATTGCTTCCATTGTCCTTTTTTTGATTAAAAGCGTCTGCTAAATGACTAAATGTAATATACATACATACATATATACACACACACACACACATACATATATACATATACACTATAGTTTTTTTCATTTTTGAAACTGCTTTTATTTATATATTTTCAGTTAATTTAATTTAATTTTTAAGTGTTAATAATTTATGTGCAAAGTATTATTATTATATAATATTATTAAATAAATATAATATTTATTATTAAAAAATATTTGCTGCTACTTTTTGTGCTTTTGTCTTTTCAACATTTATTGTATTGATCTTCAAGAACTATTTCTATTTCAAGGTATGTAAGTAATTTATCATATTCATTTAAGTGTATTAAGTTTTTTTTTTTATAGAATATTTGTATTTTTGTTTTATTTTCACTTTCTTTCTATCACTGATAATTATTTTTTAATAGTTTTAGTTAACAATAATAACTCTGGTTTGAAGACAGCCTGTCTGTCATAACGAGACTTATAAGATCCTTTGATAAGACTGAGCTCTTTCTCCTACATGGGATTTTTATTGTGTTTAATAACCGGTTTATCTTTACAAACACCAATCAAAAAATCCAATCCATTCGAGCTCCAGACTCTTCCGGAACAGCTTTCCTTGAACTTTAACATCTGCTAAACGAACGCTAGCAAATCATGGTGAGTGAAATGGTCCGTGTTTTACCTCTCTATTCCTGCAGGTTTCACTAAAGCAGAGGCTTTGGACACGATACCAACACACCAGAGAGAGAGACACGGGCCCCTGGGCCCTGAGCGGGGCCGCAGCGGGAGCCTCTGACAGACTGACTGGACTAGGGTCCTCTAACACAGAGCCGGACAGAGACACAAACACAGAGAGAGACATGAGACAGGGACAGGAGGAGGAAGAAACGATACGGATACGGCCTGATGATCTGAAGAAGAAACAACAACATCAGGAGGACGACAGCAGGAACCTGGATGTTCAAGACTCATTCAGTGAAGACCACAAAACACTTCTTAATGAGTTTACAATCAGTCTTTACAGTAAAAACTTCTAAAAATCCTTAAAACAAGACTCGAGAAACAATTTAGATGGTTTGGGGCCAGTGTTATTTTTTTTTTTAAAGAAAGTAATACTTTACTTTTGATCAATTTAATTAATTAAAGACATTTCTAATGTTACAAAAGATTTCTATTTCAAATAAATGCTTCTTTTGAACTTTCTATTCATCTGTGAATCCTGAAAAATAAAACGCATCACCGTTTTAAAAAATATTGGGCAGCACAACTGTTTTCAACATTGATAATAATCAGAAATGTTTCTTGAGCAGCAAATCAGCATATTAGAATGATTTCTGAAGATCATGTGACGCTGAAGACTGCAGTAATGATGCTGAAAATTCAGCTTTGCATCACAGGAATAAATTACATTTTAACATATATTCACACAGAAAATTTCTATTTTAAATTATAATAATATTTCACAATTTTTACTGCATTTTTGACCAAATAAATGCAGCCTTGGTGAGCAGAAGAGACTTCTTTCAAAAACAAAAATGGCAATGTTTATATGGGTCAAAAATAAGTCGTCCCATTTTGGTGTCTGCATCAAATTAAACTTACAAAAGTGATTTTATATCCACAGAAAGAATATTAAATGCACATAAAGTGTCTGTTATAATGTTTCAAATAACTTTTGTGGAAATTAAAGGTCAAAATATGGGTGATGTTCCATTGTCATTTAGTGCAACGTATATATTTAAGCAAAAAATGAAACATACTTATTCTGATTGGCACTTATTAAAATATATAAAGGAATAAGTGATACTAAATTTTATAATATCTTAAATAATTAAAAATCTTCTGAGAAATGGGTGAAACCTAGTCATTCGAAGGATAGTGGCAAAAACTGGTAAAGATTTGAGTTAATTAGTATTTGGAGGCTCCACTGTGACTCTTAAATTGTCTATTAATGTCATCAAATGATTCTTGTTCTTCTCAAAGAAAAATGTATCTTGTATAAAGGATTTCTAGATATTTTAACTGGATAATTAGACAAAAATACTCATTAAGAGCAGGATTTTCTGCAGTGAATGAAATTTCTGTCATTATTAATTCACAATCACATCTACGTGATTATTTTCACATTGAAGTTTAATGCTTTCAGCAACCAATAAAATTCTCTGCTTCATTTAATTCCAGATTTAAAACTATTATAAAAAAATCGAATGGTGCACAAATTCCTTGTGGGACCAATTACGAGTGACGCCTTGAAAACAGTGGAAGTTCCCCGAGGAGGAGGAGAGAGAGAAAGAGAGGAAGGTTAAACACAGACACAGACACAGAGACGGAGCTCTGGAGCTCTGGAGCGGGACGCTGCGCTTCGGTACCTCTAACGCTACGCTAAAATCCACCATGGACACGCTGGTGTTGCGATGCCAGCACACGTGAACCGTGGTATTACCACGGTGAGGCGTCTGCCGCTCCAGAGACGTCCGCGAGGCGCTCAGGTCGTCTTCTGACTCCTGGTCGGCGCTAGATTCCTCAGGGGATTCTGGGAAATGTGGGAAGAGCAGCTATTTAACAAGAAAACAAAGGAAGGTGGTAATATCTTGAGGTTATGTGTTTTTGTACCAGATGTGCCATGGTAAAATCAGCCTTCCAGGTACTGCAGAGTATCAGGTTAATACACAGGGGTACATAAATATGGTAAACATAGTATATATCAAACATTACCGTGTGATCACTCTACTGTATTCGAAGTAACTTCAAGAATACCACGGTGCACACCAAAATACCATGATAGTACCATGTCTGAATAGCTATATATTTTTCATTACTTTGTTTATACCATGTTTTTGCACCATGGTACAAACTACCATGATACTTATAATGTAATTTTTTTGGACATTATATACAATTTTATAAATTACATGAAAATAACTAATAAAATAATTTATGAAATTAACATTAATAATAATTGTATTAATATTAAAACACATAATACTTATAATAACAATTATAATTAGAAATGTAATACAAATTATAATATTAATAAAATAAAAATTTAAATTACTAAAAATAATTATAAATAAATAATTTTATTAATAAAAATATCTATAATTATAAATTATATATATATATATATATATATATATATATATATATATATATATATATATTAGTGCTGTCAAATGATTAATCGTGATTAATCGTATCCAGTTTTGTTTGCATAATATATGTATGAGTTCTGTGTATATGTATTATGTATATAAATACACACACATACACAGTATATATTTTGAAAATATTTGCATGTATATACATTTATATATTTATATTCTATATAATATATAAATATATTTAATATATATAAACATAACATATTTTTCTTAAATATATACATGCATGTGTTTGTATTTATATATACACATAATAAATATACACAGAGCACATACATATATTATGTAAACAAAACATTTATTTTGGATGCGATTAATCATTTGACAGCACTAATATATATATATATATATATATATATATATATATATATATATATATATATATATATATAAAATAATACAAAATAAAGAAAAAGATTTCATATGATCTGATACTATTTATTACATAAATATTAACAAATATAATAATTATAATTATTTTAAATATATATATATATATATATATATATATATATATATATATATATATATATATATATATAATATTATTTAATGATATTACATATTAAATAAATGTAAAATAAATACAAAAATTATTTATAATTATATAAACAAACAAACATATTTCAAAGACAATTACAACAATCAATATAAAGCAGGTAGACATAGTCCTTTGAAGTAAGAAAAGTTATCATGAGACACAAAGACAGTGAACAAAAACTTTGTCAATACTTTGAAATCGGATACGAGTTCATGCATCAGGTCAGGAGACAGAAGAAGAGAGAGCAAACTCCACGTCTAGACGACAGGAACAATATGATGAAAGAAAAGCAGAAGAGATTCAGTAGATGTGAATAAAGCAGAAGAAAAAGAGCCTGCGTGTGAATCAGATTGACGTGAAGAGCATCAGCTGGAGGATTGCAGGACTGGAAACCTGTGAAACATGACACTGAGATCCAGTGCAAACACACACAGTGACCAGAAACTCCAGTCACACTCAGAAACATATGCATGCCGTTGCATTAGACAGCAAATCATCAAAGCGCTATTCATCTAAACACACATATTTCTGTCACGAAGCTCTGTGTGTCAGATCAGTAAATCAGCTCTAGCAGTAGTTAACATGCAGTTCATGAGAAAACTCACTGCTGTCAGTGAAACTGCTGGACAGGATCTCAGCCGAGGAGCCGTTGCATTTGTCCGCCAGTTCAATGGCCATCTTGATGTCCTCCACCCACTTCTCCATCTCAGACGCCGAACTGCGGAGGGAACGAGAGGACGCTAGTAATGCAGCTACTGTCAGGCAAAGCAATAAAGACAGTGATACTTGGATTTCACCACTTTAGTTTGATTTTACCACCATTTTAGTCAAGGGGCATTATTATTATCAGCGCAAAGTAGATGAATAAATATTTACTAAAATAAAGTATAAAATAAACACTTACATTACATAATTACTAGTGCTGTCAAATGATTAATCGCGATTAATCGCATCCAAAATAAAAGTTTTTGTTTGCATAATATGTGTGTGTGTACTGTGTATATTTATTATGTATAAATAAACACACATACAGTATATATTTTGAAAATATTTAAATGTATATATATCTATATTATATATAAATATATTTAATATATAAACATTTTTCGGAAATATATACATGCGTGTGTGTGTATTTATATTTACATAATAAATATACACAGCACACACACATATTATGTAAACAAAACCTTTATTTTGGATGCGATTAATCGCAATTAATCGTTTGACAGCACTAGATAATTACGTAATAATACTATAATAATATTAGTATTAATAACAATCATTATTATTTATATATTATAAAAAATTACAGATATTATTATTATTTAAAAACAAAATTTTTCTTCTTCATATATTATTATAAACAAAATAATTGTCAAATGAGCTTATTATTAGTACTGTCAAACGATTAATCGGGATTAATCGCATTCAAAATAAATGTTTTTGTTTACATAATATGTGTGTGCTGTGTATATTCATTATGCATATATAAATACAAACACATGCATGTATATATTTGAGAAAAATGTGTCATGTTTATGTATTAAATATAAAATATAAGAATATAAATATATAAATGTATAAGCATTTAAATATTTCCAAAATATGTGCAGTATGTGTGTGTATCTACATATGCATAATAAATATACACAGTACATACACATATATATTATGTAAACAAAAACTTTTATTTTGGATGCGATTAATCGCGATTAATCGTTTGACAGCACTAATTATTATTATTATTATTATTATTATTATTGCTGCAACTAGTAGTAGTATTTTAAAATTTTTATATGAATAATAATATTGTTATTATTATTATTATATGTATGAAATAATTCTATAAAAATAATAATCAGATAAAAAGAAAACATGTTTATTTATTATTAGTAGTAGTAGTAATTAGAAGAAAAATCTTTAGTCGAGGGCAGCCCAAATTAATATTATTATTCATATTAAATATAAAAATACTACTACTAATAGTAGCAGTAATATTATTATTATTATTATTATTATTAAAACTAAACTTTTTTGCCAATACTTCATGGCTTTAATTGTGGTATGTCCTGTCAGAATCTCAATTAAAAATCCTGCAGTTTTTCAGTGGGGTTTTCCTGCTGTACAGGTCTTCTCTAAACTCAGTTCAGTAAATGCATTAGAAACAGCTTTTATATAATGTTGCAATACAATGTATTTGATCACAGAACAGCAACACTTCATAACTCTTTACAATCTACTCGCACCGAACTTGATTTACTCAGAACTGCATTCGCTAATTTCTATAATCAAGAAAGTAAGACAACTGCTCCGTCAGGATAGATTTCATCTTTCATGTGCACACTGATCATGCCTTTGACGTGAACTGATTTCCACAGAAAAAAAATAGTCTTACAAGAAAACAACAAGGAAAGAGCACGGCACAGACACTGACGAGCATAAAGCCAGCTGTCCATGTAATAATTAACCAGTTAAACCCTGAACAAGTTAATTAGTGAGCATGTTAATTACCTGGCAGCCACGACGACAGACTGTCTCTGTCCAAACAGAGTGAAGGAATGCGGGACGCCCCACTCGTCCTCACTCTCACGGATCTACACAAACACGACAGATTAACCCATCGGTTACAAACACTCATAATTCACAAAGCCAAAAGAAGAAAAATAAGACCAATTTTTGCATAAAATAACCATCACTGATGTTATTTTGGCCCTCGATTCTCCTGCACCGAGGTCTGAACAAAAGCGTTCAATATTTTTCAATTAAAACCTCATCAAGATTGCAATTCAGCATCTGAATGCTGCGTGTTTCTGGATAATTACATTTACATGCAATATGCAATTTAGCGGGACGCACCGGAGCTGTGGCCTGCAGAACAATGGAGCTCCTGTTTGTGTAAATGTGCAATTAGTAACTGGAGACAGAGGCAGCAGGAACACGGCCAAAACAAACAGAGCACACGCAGGAAAACACAGCAGTGCTGCTGTACTGAATGCTACGGTCAGTGAAGGGAGTTATATAATATACAGAGCTGAAAGAAACATAGCTGTTTATGTAGTGGTCAAAAATGAATCAAATATTACCCACCGTCATGCCGTACAGAGGAAGCTGGCCGTGCACTTTGAACTGATTGGAGGCCGTCATCCCTCGACTCGTGTACATCAGAACATCACTGAACTGAAAACAAATTCAAGAGGAGAAATTAATACATTAGTGTTCATTGTTTTATCTCTCCTAAAACTGTCAAGAGAGATGATTCACTTAAACTGGTACTCCAAGGAACTTCAAAAAATACCATAGTATTACCATTTTGGTCAATACGTAGAAAACCATACTGTGGTAATAATAAAATAAAAAATAAAATAAAACCTAAATAATATGAAATAAAACAACACACAAAAATACAAAATAATTAAAATAAAACAAAAACAAATAAAATAATAAGATAGACAATAAGAAAATTAAACATTAAATACATTTAAAAATAAAACAAAATTTAAACAAAAAATTGAATAATAATATAAAATGAATGCATTTAAAAATAAAAGCAATAAAACAACATAATACATTAATTAAAAGTTAAATAGAACAAAAATAATACATTTAAAAATAAAACAAAAAACATTAATTGAATTAAAAAGTAAAACACAATATTTGAATACATTGAAAATGTAACAAAATAAAACAAAAATAAAATACAAAAATAAATAAAACAAAATAATAAATGATCAAATAAAATATCAATAAAGAAAACAATCAAGTAAAACTAAATAAATTATTAAATAAAACATTAATAAAGTAAAAGAAATAAAATAAATAATAAAGCAAAACAAAATAATAAATTATCACAAATATAAATAAATGAACGATAAATTATTGGTTTTTTATTAATAAATTAAACAAACAGATAATAAATTATCAAATACAACATAAATAAAATATTACAAAAATAAATAAATTGGTAACACTGAAGTACTTTTTTACTATTCATACAGCAATCAAACCAGTACAGATTATAGCTCTAACTAACCATCTGGCTGTAACAGATGTCTAGTACTATGTAACTAGTATAAGAGAGTGAGCGGCTCTTACCAGGAAGAACATTCTCTGCTGTAAACCTTTTCCAGAGAGTTTGCTGAGACAACCAAGCCTGATAAACTCCTGCCAAAACAGACACAACCAGATCACAACAGAACATTTCCAACCAACTCGTTCAGCTTTCTGATTTCAAGCCCATCAGAACTGACCCGTCCAGGGATGGCAAGATTGTCGATGCCAGAAAGGTCTTTCTTGAGCTCGAGAAGCTTCTGAAAGTTCTCCATCTTGATGAGGGTGCCGTGAAGCTGCACGACCATCTCAGAAATATCCGCAAGCGCAGCTGGAACAGACCAAAAGCATCTTGAGAACATCCCTTGACCCGTCCCTTACACCTTTACTCACCTTTAAACCAACCAAAACCACCAAACCGATCCCTAACCTTCCCCATATCCCACCTCAATTGCAGCAGAAGTGTTTTGCAAAACAAACCAAAGCAAAGCACAAAACAAAACTAGTGCAATGATTCATCCAAATTAAAAGTTTTTGTTTACATGTGTGCATACTGTGTATATTTATTATGTATATATATATAAATATACACACATGCATGTATATATATTGAAAATATTTACATGCATATATGTATATTCTTATTTATATTATTTATAAATATATTTAATATATAAACATAACATTTTTCTTAAACATATACATGCATGTGTGTGTATTTATATATACATAATAAATATACACAGCACACACACATATATTATGTAAACAAAAACTTTTATTTAGAATGCAATTAATCGTTTGACAGCACAAAACAAAAAATATTGCTGGTCCTACTTTATATTAAGTGGCCTTGTTACATTTAAATTAATAATTTGGTACAATGCACTTATTGTGCATATATATTGTACTTATATGTTTAAAAATACCTGCATGTAATTACATCTGTAATAAATTTCTGTAATTCCGTTTATAATTACACTGTTGACCCATCCTTTACACCTTAACCCACCTTTAAACCTACCCATACCACCAAACCTGTCCCTAACTTTACCTGTATCCCACCTCAATAGGTGCTTTAAGGTGTCCTAAATAGCTTTAAGGTGTCCTTGTTACACATGTTACATGTAATTACTATTATAATAATTAATTCTGAATCAGAAACTGAGAGAGGAGTCTAAAGCGGCCGTGGGACGGCGTACCTCGCGATTCTCTGAAGTCATCGTGTGTCGGTGGGTAGTGTTTGCACAGGCGCTCCAGGATCTGCTTGTAGTGCATGAGACGGTGCAGCGGCCGCAGGAAGAAGATGTTGAGGGGCAGGTAACACACCTTCTGCAGCTCGAAGTCTCGACACAGACCCTCCAGCCTCCGGGACGAGCGACACATGCGCTCCAGCTCCAGCAGCGCCTCCGAATGCTTCTGAAGATGAGCCGTGAGCAGCTGAGGAAACAAAACCAGTCACACATATGAGCTATCTGTAATAATACTACAGTATGGTATTACCATCACACCATGGCCAAAACCACATTACTTTCATATATCATGATACTGGGTGATGATACTCTAAGAATACCATAGTATTTCCATGATACATGTGTAAAAAAAGAATGTCGTTGTGTGCAATGTCTAAATACGATGGTTACTGTAGTTCTAGACTAAATATGAATATGCATTTACTCATGTAACATACATACTCATTTTGAATAAAATCTGAAATGCAAACTCAGAATATGATGCAAACCTGTAATAATTAAATGTGTTAATAACTGAATTTACATTTCCATCAGCCGGAGGCTTATTCATTTCACTTTTGGTATGAAAGGGCTTTTACATATGCCAAAAATATAACTTTTTTATATTAAAAACATAGAAGCAAGCCCAACCCAGATGAGAAAAAGTAATGCAAAAGTAACAATGCATTACTTAGCATAAAAAGTAACTAAGTGACGCAATTAGTTAATTTTTTAGGGAGTAACTCATTATTGTAATGCATTACTTTTAAAAGACCTTTCCCCAACACTGAGTATTCTATGAAAACACCATGGTATCTGAACAGTAATCATATAGTCCAGTGGTACAGCGCATTGCAAAGTATCTGATATCATGTTTTTGGTCACGTACAATGATAATACCATAGTAATCTTTTAATTTCTTGCACACCATTTGCATCCTACATGCTTATTGTGTTTATGTGGTTTATTTTCAGGTATGGCTTATGGCACAGTATTACATCACCTCAAACATTTCTGAAAATAAAATAATAATAATAATTATTCATATTAATTTTTGTCCCATTTTATATACCATTTCACATTCCCATATATTCCCATTTTATGTCTTATAGAAAAAAACATTGTCCAAAACTAATACCTCACTGATATCAAAGAGGATCAAAGAAAGATCTAGATGTTCTGACCTTCAAACCCTGGATATTCTTCAGCATGACGTCTCCAACGCGCTGGTAGTCTCCTTTGATGTGTGCGTTAGATCTACCTTCCCTGGGAACAACAAACAAAATTAACAATCATTAAATTAATATATTCAGTATTTTATAAATATATATTACATTTATTTTATTAATTACTTTGTGATTGTTGTTGGACTGACTTTCTAAGGCAACATTCACTTAATCATTCACATACTCTGATGTTATAAATGCAATGCTAACAGTGATATTAAAAAAACTATTTTGTGCATTTTAACAAATTGTGACAATTTTAGAGCATTTTTTAATTAACAATTAAACTCCGCACACCTGATGGCAATAGATAGGTCAGCCAGGTCTTTGTTTTTTAGAGCATTTAAAAAAAAATGTTTTATATACTTTACAGCAACAAACATGCTAAAATACTACAAATCCCTAATACTAATGAGCCATATTTCTGCCAAAACACTTTACTTGTAATACTAATAAAACTGCAGTAACTTGGTATTTGGACTTTGAATATTGTGCACAAGTCATATTGATTACATTTTTGAGATTTTTTTCCCCCCTTTTTGGAACCTTTACTTCCACTGAATGTGCATCTTGCACATTCTGCTAAACATCTCCATTTTTGTTTGACAGAAGAAAGTCAGTCATAGATCTTTGAACTTCATGAGAGTAAATGAGTTTGAAGTTCTCGTGTCGTCCAGCAGATGTCTCTGTTGTACATCGATGCACACAGACTTTCTGAGCTCCTGAACATCACTGAAGTCAGCGTCATCTGTCACGCTATTGAGCCGTTCCCTGTTCCTCACCGAGAGCCACCGCACACTAAAACCTCCATTTATCATCCTGTCCTTTAACACAGGTCCAACCCGCTGCCCACAGAGCAGCATTAAACATTACAGCCGCGCAGGAGAACATCTGAGCCGGCAGAGCTCCATCAGTTACTGTCTGAACACATTATACTGCCGGAGCAGAGAACATGTGTAGAGTCTGATACTGCAGCTCTGTTCTGAGCAGCGTTTCTAAAGACTTACGCTCTAAAAAAGATAAGCTGTGTCTTATGGCACAATATTCATTTGGCTAATATGGATATACAAAAAAATGGATGGATGGATAGATAGATAGATCATTTATATATAATATATGATACATATAAAGCAATAATTAGAAGTATTATAAAAATGAAAACAATTCTACTAGTATATATATAAAATGTCATAAATTGTTAATGCATTATGCATTATTTGATTGATCAAATTAAAAAAACAATCATTCAGTAAAAAATAACCACTCACAAATGAAATATATAATGTAAATACATATCAATAATATTATAATGTAAATGTGTACGTGTGTGTGAATAATGAAAATTATATACATTTTACAAATATATTTTATAATATATTAATATTTTAAAATATGAATATTATATTTTATAACATTAATATTTAATAAAAACATAAATATAAATATTTACATTTATTTAATTTACAAATGAAATAATAAACTGGTCTATCTGGTGTCTAGCAAATCATAATTTGTGAAGCCTTTCAATTAAACAAGACTTGCTAGTTTAACTAGTTATGCAGCCTGGAGGCGACCAACAGAAAACCAGAGTCAAACCATGCGGTGTTATGAACATGAAGGGCGTTCTTAGGACCAAACTGCAGCAGAAAAATTGTTTAATTTTCACTAAAATAACATCATGACATATTTTCTGCATGCAAAATATAATTTCCAATTTTTTTTCTTTTGATTTTGCGATTAAATATGGCCTGGGCATGTTCTTGACAGATACACTTTTATGCAACGACAGGTATTTCAATCATATGAGGTTAATTTCATGTGATGTTACAGCTAACTAGATCTGATGCAGTGCAATTGTTATTTGACTAGCAAATGAAAAGGCATCAAACGGCATATTAAAATATTGAATGACAGATCGAGGCATGTCTCTGTTATGGTTGGAGCAGTTTGTACACATGCCAATATAACAAACACATTTATCTGATATACACACCACTGAGCCAAACGCTGCTCCACGTCCTTCAGGAATGTCTCGTGGAATTTATACACTGGTTCAAAATTGGCAAATATGAGATTCCTCAAGGAGTCCGGCATGGCTTCGTCCTTCCCTATGGACTTCTGAAAGGACTGAAAACATACAGGGAAAGAAGAAAAACATAAAAGACATTTTCATAGCATTCATGCTCTGGATGAGTTGTAGAGGAAGCTTTGAATACATCTAGCTCATCAAACTCTTCTTCAAAATCAGTTTTCCATGATATGAGCCTTTAAACGGTCTACAGTAAATGGAGGAACACATCAATCATTTCCTATCATCACATCAAACATGAAATCCCACACTGTAAAACCATTTGAATTCTTCATACAGATCCGAACATGAAGAGATCAGCAGTGTGATGACTATCTCAAACAGACTGCGTGACGTGATGACAGAAGAATCCATGAATAAAGACTCTTTGTCTCTTCAGTCTCAAGTTCTGGATACTACAAAACATCCACTGTGATTTTACACTGTGCGCCCTTACAAAAAAACATTCTACATGATATATAATAGGAAACCATCAACCAACACCCTAGCACACCAGAACACCTTAGAAACCACCCAAAAAGCCTTAGCAACCATCCAAAAGACAACCAAGGACCACCTAGCAGCCAAACAAAATATCTAACAACCACTTAGCAACCAATCAAAAATTCTAACAACCACCTAGCAACCAACCAAAAACCCTAACAACCACTTGCCAACTTGTTAACAATTAACCCAAACACCCTAGAAACTGCTTACTGACACCCTAGCAACCATCCAAAAACCCTAAAAAAAACACCTAGCAACCAACCAAAAACCCTAACAACCACCTAGCAATCAACCAAAAACCCTAGCAACCATCTGGCAACTTGTCAACAATGAACCCGAACACCCTAGAAACTGCTTATTGACACCCTAGCAACCATCCAAAAACCCTAAAAAACACCAAGCAACCAACCAGAAGCAGAAGTTATGACTGATAAAAATGTCTTTGTACTCTTTTAAACTAAAGTCGCGGTTATCTCATGTTGCAGACTCTTTTGTTGTTGTTGTTCTGTGTCTTTAGTTTTGTTTTCTACTGTGAAACAACAGCCCGGGCCAGTGCTGCCACCTCGTGGAGAAACAGATTAGTGCAAAACAAATTCAATGCACATGTGCGACTTACGTGTATAAAGTATTTACAAATACTTTAATTGTAAATTAAAATTACAAAAAATTTAATTGCACCATTACAAAAAAAAAGTAAGCCTCTTCGCTCACTAGCAATGCAGATGGGTGTGAGGAGATCTCTATGGTGTTTAAACTGTTGAACAGATGCAGCTGTAATAACGCACACAGTCAGGCGGGTGTGGCGGTCTGGGATCCAAACAGCAGCTTCAGATCCACAAGCCAAAAGGAAATATTTATGAGACGTGTAAATGTGTCGCCCTGCTGCTTCTTTCCGCTACCTTGTAAGACATCAAAGAGATGCATTACAAAGCAGACGTACAGACAGGAGGAGCCAAGCAGTGAAGGAACAACAACTACACCTGATCATAAACGCTTTATCATGTTTGGTGTAAATGTTTCTCCTTAACCTCCAGAAAAAATAGATATAAACATCAAAATGTTCAAAAACGTGACTTCATAGTCGACAATAAAATTTTGGTAAAAAACCACTGCAATATTTAAGAATTTAACTGCATGAAGAATTACAGGAAACTACCTATCAACAATCCAGAACACCTAATACCCTAGAAACCAACCAACCAAAACAAAACAAAAAGCCTTAGTAACAACCTAGCAACTATTCAGAACACCCTATGAACTGCATATTTCACAAGAGCAATCAAACAAAAAAATCTCAGAAACCAAACAAAAACCTTAACAACATGTTATGGTTTTGGTAGCAACCCCCTGGCAACATTTATCCAGAACACCCCAGCAACCATCTAGAAAGCCCTAGCAACCACCTAAATCACCCTAGCTACAATCTAGCAATGCCTTACACAACACCTCAAACATCTTTGCAACAGCCTGACAATGCCCTGACAACCACCAGAAAACATTACCAACTGCCTAGCAACACCCTAGAAACTACCCAGAGCACCCTAGAAATGTCAAAACATTCTGCTAGAAAACCTTAGCAACCACCTAGAAACTATTATCACCACTATATCAACTATCTAGCAAAGCCCTAACAACTATCCAATCACCCTCACAACAGCTTATTAACACCCAAGCAACAACAAGAAAATCTAGTAACCACGTAGCGTACCTTAGTAACCATCTAGAAAAGCCACAGCAACTCCCAGAAACACTCTAACATCTCTGCAACAATCTAACAACTACCAGAAAACATTAGCAACTGCTTAGCAACACCCTAGTAACTATTTAGATCACTCTAGCAATGTTTAAACATGATCCTATCACACATTAGCAACCATTAAGAACACCTTAGCAACCATCTAGCAATGCTACTCACACCCAAACATCTTTGTAACAGCCTAACAATGCCCTTACAACTACCACAAACCATTAGCAACCACCTAGCAACTACACAAAAAAACATAGCAATAGCTTATTAATGCCCTAGCAACCACCAAAAAATTTAGCAACTGCCTAGCAAGTGTTTGGAGGAAAACACACAAACAGATCACCATAGCAACTGCCTAGCAACAAGCTTCGAAACAAGGTTTAGAAAATGCTGAGAAAGTTTGTGGCATATATTCACACTTTCTTCAGAAAAGGTCAAAATTTCAAAGTATTTCAAAACTAATAAAACTTAAATAACAGCGCAAGTCACAGCTGGAATATTCCAGATATAACATTAGACTGAAAACTCAAAGGCTACATGAGATTGATTGAGCATTTAGAGTCTTACCACGGTAATGACCTCCAGATCCTTCAGATACGTCCTCTCTGTGGTCAGGAGCTCTTTGGCGATGAAGTACGCTTTATCAGTCGGGAACCTCTGTGAGTGGAAGAAAAGAAAAATTAAATTAAATTAAATTAAATTAAAAGTAATGAAAAAATTAAATAGTGTTGGGCAATGATTAATCACATCCAAAATAAGTTTTTGTGTACATAATATGTGCGCATGTACTGTTGATATTTATTATGCATATGAATACACACACGCATGTATACATTTAAAATATATAATATAAATTATATGAATATAAACATATACATGTAAATACATGCAAATACTTTCAAAATATATACTGTATGTATGTGTCTTTATATATACATAATAAATATACACAGTACACATACACATATTATATAAACAAAAACTTGTGATTAATCGCAATTAATCGTTGCAATTAAGACACAATTAAATAAATTCACAAACAAATAACAGGAGATATTTCTATACTTTTAGAGATGCATTTAAAGCATTTAAAATCAATTAAATATATTTAAAATATTTATATTTATGAAGTTTTTTGCTGATAAAAATGGGTCAGAAACATAAACATCAAGGGACATTTTAGTCCAACTGTAGAAAGTAGAAAATCACCAGACAACATCTATGACAAAACCAAACTTGATCCTCACACACACACACACACACACACACACACAGTGACGTCCCAGTGAAGTAAGACTCTCACTGTTCACTGAGCCGCTTCACTCTGCCGCTACATAATCTGCCCTAAATAGACTGGAATTTGGGTTGAGTTTATCTAGGTCTCCTATTCTGAGACGTCCACAGAGACACTTGACCAAAACGCAGTGACACTTCTGATGATAAAACTCTTTTAACGCAGCCCTTCCACTTCTCACCGTAACCTTAATTTGTCTAGAGCGCCTTCAATTCAAGCACAACGTAATTTAAAGAGGAAAATTGGTTGAGGGTCCTTGAAATCTACTGCTGAGGAGATGATTGTGGTGTTCTTGAGCTACAATTAAAGAGGTTGAATTGGCTGACAAAAACAATTAGGCCCGAATGCAACCTTTTGCCACAACAATTGAGAAATTAACTAAATGATTAACAAAGTATTTATCAGCAACAAAAGACCTAACTAGTCATAAGCATTATATTGGTCAGGTATATTAATTACTTAATATTTGGTTATTCTGAGTTATTTTTTAGTAAATGCTGAGTAAAATAAAGCTATTCATTTAATTTCAGCAATTTTGTGCACATGACAATGGAAGTATTTATTTATTTGCTTGTTTATTTATTCATTCACTGTCACATCAGCAGCAAAGGCTAAATAGTATGAATTAAAAATAATTAAAAAAAATTGTGATATATTTAAGAATAATTATGTATATTTCTATATAAATTACATATAATATAAATATATACATATAAAATATATTTAAAAATATATACATGCATGTGTGCGTATTTATATATACATACGCAGTATATACACATATGTTATGTAAACACACACATTTATTTGGGGTGCGATTAATAATTTGACAGTCCTAATAAAAAATTATATACTTTGACAAAATGTAAAAAATTTGTATAATATATTCTAAAAAACAAAAACATATTTATGTAAACATATACAAATTACAGATTTTTATTTTTTTATAAAACTGTATAATGAAATATATTATTACTTAATATAATAAAAATGTAACAAGTTAATATTATAAATGAATACTATATGTAAGCTCTTTCACATTCATGATTCTAAACCCTTCTCTCAAGACATCAGCATTAAAGGGATAGTTCACCCAAAAATGTTGACGGCAGCCATTGACTTCCACAGTTATTTTTCATTCTATGGAAGTCAATGGCTACCGTCAGCTGTTTGGTTACCAACATTCTTCAAAATATCTTCTTTTGTGCTCAAGTGTAGAAAGAAACTCAAACAGTTTTGGAAAGATGTTGAGGGTGAGTAAATGATGATTAAAAAAAAATCAATTTCTGGGTAAACTACCCCTTCAAGATTGGTGATTGAAAAAACCTAATCACGAATATTGTTCCCTCTCCAAAAGACAAACCTTCCTCCGAACCTCGTCCTCGTCGTCTGTGCGGACGAAGCCGGCGTCCGTCAGTAAGGGGCTGGTGAGAGGCGAAGGCTGCCGTCCGTCTGGACTTTGGCCCAGGCTGAGACTCTGTTTCTGGCCGTTCACCATCACCTGGCCTGCAGACGGAGACTCGCTGTGCTGAGGGCTCCTGGTAACTGGACCTACAGGAGAACAGGCAGGTCATGCAAAAGCCTTGAAGTAATGCAGATTGGTTATCAAATATAAATGGACTAGTGAGACCTACTGCACTTAGTAAATGCAATCAAGTACGAGGGTTCAAAATGTACATTCAGTCAAACTACCCTACTGAAAAAAGCAGCTAGTGAACAGCAAGCATTTTAGATGCTGGTATCATGACCAGAAATCTTCACTAGCAGGACTTCTTAGTCAACAGCTTTACCAAAAACTGCATGGTTTACCAGTAAGACCAGCACCAACCAGCTTGGGCTAGCATGCAAATCCATGCCAGTCTCAGCAGGGCTTTTCTGCAGGGTAGTTTTGACATTTTTATCCTTAATACTACTAGTAAAGATTCAAAATTGCCAAGGGGTAAAGCTGCACGACACACATTGTGTTTGGAAATGGACTACGGATGACAGCACCACATCGGGATCCAGACATGAGTGAGTCACACCATCCCAGTCTGGGATTTCTGCCTGAGGACACTGCTGGGATATATAACACATTCCCTGGATGATGGGGAAATCTTCAGACCACTATACATTCACTACACAAGTACATTCACATACTTGCCCGACAACGTTTCGTGTCCCATGCCTTGGCACGAATGGGATGCGACATGCGAACCGGGACATTTCAAATGCACCGAGTGTCCACAGCGCAGCCATTATTGAGGACGTTGGACGAGCCGCAAATCTGGTGACAAAGGCCTCATCACGCACACATGCAAACATGCAAGACAAACAACTAAACGACTACGGCTACTCTACCACCAAACAAGGCGCTAACATCTACGGGCATCTGAGAAAACGTCTGGAGTCTCACTTCACAAGTACCATGTTTTATTGCTTCTAATTCACATTCATTTACAATGTTAAAGTGTTCCAGAATTTAAAAAAAAATTAAAATAAAAGAAGAGTACTGAAAAGGGCTTGGAGTAGTAAAAAAAAAAAAACAACAGACATCAATCGTACAGAACCTGTGAACAGGCATAGAGAAAGTTAACAACCTTGAGACTTCATCAATTCCATTTATAAGTGCTACAGGGTTGCAACAGGGAGGAAGAGTTAAAAAAAAAAAAGAGGTATACTAAGGCTCACAGGTGTGACCTTTCCATTGCTTATCTGCTAATTTAGTCTAGTACAGTCTACGTGAGACGGTTTGTAAACACATGCACTTATGGTTAATTTTTTTGCATATGTGCCACAGTGATTGCACTGTTAATTATGAGTATTTTAAGAAAGTACAGTTACAATATATTACACAAATATATCTGGAACATTTCGTATACCTCAGCAACGTTCATTTCATACTGAAAAAAATCACAGGTTGAAAAAGAGTGAATCATTCAATATTGCTACAGTATTCTTGTGATAAAACCTACAAGTAAAATCACATTTTAGTGTAATTTACAAAAAGCTAGGAACTACTTTGGTCACTGGCAATGATAAATTACAGATCGATGGGTGGGTGAGGATTGTATACATTCATATCAACAGTGGCATGAACTGATGCTTTCCAATAAATATTGCCAAGTTTTGAGTAACGGATCCAAAACTGCAGTGGTCTTGCGAAGGGCTTTGCCAACACTTTCCAAAACCTTTCACTGACATAAGATTGCCATGCAAGAATAAAGAATATTTCTCAAAAGAACTGAAAAGTTGGCTTTTTTTTTTAAATATTATATTGAAAATGCATTCCCTAATGCATCAGGACCCATTAAAATATATGCAAAAAAACAAGAGCGCAAAAAAAGTGCAAGAACTTCTGGATAAAAGGTCAGACTGAACATAAATACATTTTAGAACAGCTCTTGAAAACCTTCCTAATCTTTTTAGACTTCACATTCTGAGCCTCAAAAGTTTCTTACTCACAGTCTGTCCAATTCTCACCTACATCCATCTCCACTTCAAAAGACCACTGCATTTTAATGGTCCCCTGTCAATGCAAAGTCTTTTACACATATGAAAAGGACAGGGCAGCAAAATGCTGAGACAAGGACAGGTTGACATGCTTCCAAGAGAAAGGGAAAAAAGACGAGGTGAGGCATTCCAGAGATACATGCTGCTAGAACAGTGCTGAAATTGGGCAGGAGAGGTCTTAAAAGCAATGCAACCTGAGCACAGGTTAATACACTTACAAATCAAGTGCACATCAAGCATTGCAAATGTACCACAAACAGATGACATTGATGAGGCGTGCCAGAGATACAGCGGTTTGTTTAGGAAAAAAGAAATTAAGCAGCGAAGCAAAACAAAACAAAATGAAATCTTTATAATGTTGTATTTTTACACAAGTGATGCATGCTGAGAAATGGGCAAGCAAACATGACAATGCCACCAGATCGTGCCGCACCCCAAGTAGAAACATCAAAGATAAAGAACTTGGAAGTTCAACCAAGTTAAACCATTTACTGTTGTTTATCTCAAGTCTACACAATCTCTTAATATATCTAATTTACCACACATCCAACCAGTATGAACTGCTTTTACGACAATGCAAGCTTAGTTCAAGTTTATACAAAAGTTATCCATCAGATTCTTGAAGAACTAGCTAGCCTAGCTGTGACAAATCGTCAATGCCAGACAGCAGTGACACTCTCAAAACTTTCATATCTTGGACATTTGTTGTCATATCGCCACTATTTTAGCAATAGCATATTTTGCTAGTGCATAAATATATTAGCTGACATTAGCTTCTGTAAGGTATGACTAACAAAGGTATTTCTGGTTGAGTAAAGGCATGGTATCTTTCTGTATTTTTGTAACCCTTTGTTTCTACACGAATGACAAAGAAATCTTTCACACTTTTGGCAATATGAGTAGTCAATTGGTTAGCAGTAATATGGGTAACCTTATTTAGCAATTGTAAATAGATTTCATTCTCTACATTTATAGACATGGCACTTTGCAGGACCTTCAATTCCTCATCAATCTGAAGTTAATCTTCTAAGAGTAATAGATATGAATTGTACCTATATTTAAAGTATTAAAGTATTTCTTCATGCAGAACAGAGTCTTCTTCCTAAACCTTCCAAATATTGCAAAAATACCAACATTTCTAATCTTGTTAATCTTGTAATCCTTGCTCAACTAGTGCCACCAAATGTAATTCCAAACACTACCCATATCTGCAGATAATCGTGCCCCAAAGCACAATTGGTTAATGCTATGCCAGGCCATGCCATGTCCGTTTGGTGTCACTAACGGCACAGAAACTACACAACGTACCTTTAAGTACCTTGACTTGGCCTCCAAGTTGCAAAATGGATGTACAGTCAACAAATAACCAGACGCACTTCACCTTCTCTAGCAGTTGAAGAATTGCGCCCCATCCTCTTCATTGATGGGATAACTATAGCCATTGTCTCCCCCTTGACCCTCGTCCTCCAGTTGGAGACTGCCAAATGAGAACTTGCTTCGGGACATAGGGGAGGAATTGGCCGCTCCAGGGTTTCCAAAGACTAGGGGCTGACTGTAAGAGTTGCTGCCTGCATCTGACTCGGTATCACTAGACTCCGTTCCACTACTAGTGGAACCATCAATCATATGGACTGGGCTACTGTGGTCATTAGCACTCAGTCGGCTTCCATAGAGTCTCTGGACATTGCTGGATCGAGCTTGGCTAGACGCTCCAAGCCCATTAGCAGCCACACGGCGCTCAAGGGCAGCCATACGTTCAGCCCTCGTGACCACTGATCGAGCTTCATTGGCCGGGGTTGAACTTAACTGGCTCAAAATCATGGGATCAGTGTCGGAACGGTTGCGCATGCCGTTTTGGAGTTTTTGCAAGTGTGGGGATCGATTAACAATTGGGGAGTAGCTCCCATAATGTTGAGGCTCACTCCCAGATCGGCCATTGGTAAAGTAATGATTACCGTCATCCCAACGGCGACGACTGCTATAGCCGATCTGCTCTGGATGGTTCAGGGAGCTGGTTTTGTGAAAGCTGCTCATCACTGGGCTACAGTTTGCACTCCGGGAACCAGCTAGATGACCTGAAGGTGACACCAGACCACGTCTGTCCATACCTTGAAACAATTCATCCACCAAGGTACTACTCAGGGGTAGAGCACGTGGTGATCCGTTACCACAAAACGACCCATTAGACAACTGACTACCCTTGAAGGTATCTGAACTCTGACCCAACCGATGGCTGGTCAAAGGAGACTCCCGGAATCTAGACTTGCTTGCTCCTTGTCCATTGTGCTGACCATTTCCATAACCATTACTCTTTCCCGCTCTACGGCCGTTTGGCTCAACCTCATCATTGTCATGTGTGTGGGAGTGAGACCTAGTGACGCGGCCTTTGACCACATCATATTCGCTATCTATGTCACTGCAGTCGATGTAAGGTATCGAGGAGCTGCTACCCTTGGCAGCATGCGATGCTAGACCTGTGCTCTGATGCTCGGCCTGCTGCTTGGATGGGGATGGCTTTAATCGAGCATCCGCCTCGTCGTGGGTCCCATTTCGGCATCCGTTGGTCTGTGAGGTTAGGCTACCAGTGTAACGCTGGAGAGCCGGGTTTTCAACAGTCACTTGGGTGCGCCCAGCAGGTGAGTCTGCCTGGTGTCCTGAAGTACTGGCATTCCTCTGCAACATGTAGAATGCAAGAGATTGGGAAAGGAAGAGGATGGCAGAAATTGACCACTCTTAACACTGGCACTTTAAAGTCAACAAGAAAATGCAGTTGCAAGCCACTTGGGAGTTATATTCCGTAACAGAAACTGACCCATGAATGGAAGTTACCAGAGGTGGAGCAAGTTATGATATTATGGTGGAATATTTGTATGGTGGCTGTTTACTTTGGAAAAAGGTGCACTGATGATTCATTCAAGATAACCAGGAATGTGTATTTAGAAAGTAATTAGGGTCGATTCTGATGTTGACTTTAAGCTTGCATGATATGGGATATTTTAATGCATTCCTGCTGTGTTTGTACAGTACACTAAGATAGATTACACTCACCTCTCCTTGACCCTCGGCACACAGCCTGGGTGGGAATGGAGAAAGACCACTGTTGGACTGGATTTTACTGTGTTTTCTGAGGATGGAAGATTGGAAATGATTAGCAAGGAGTTTTTCCAAGGGGATCTCTTCAGTAGGTTCAAAACTGGACATATTTCCACTCAGCTGCTTTATGGATGTTGACTGATTGGGTTACTGTATGATAATGAAAAGGCCTTGACTTCTGCTAGTTGACTGGAATGATACCACTAGACAACAAGAAGTTTTTTTTCATCTTAAAAACCTTGATGCTGCGTGATGTTAGCGTGAAGTGGGTGGTTGCTAGGGCATTGCTAGGTGGTTTAAAGGGCATTGCTAGGTTGTTTCTTGGGTGCTTAATTTCTAGGCAATTGTTTGGTGGTTTCTATGGTGTTTTGGTTGGTTCTAGGGCATTGCTAGGTGGTTTCTAGGATGTTATGAGTGGTTTCCAGGGCATTGGTAGTTCCTTTCTAGGATGCTTTGGCTGATTCCTGCAACGTGTTTTCTAGGATGAGCTGATTTCTGCTAGGTGGTTTCTGGGATGTTTTGGGTGGTTTCTAGGACGTTGCTAGGTAGTTTCTAGAATGTTTTCAGTGGTTTCCACGGCATTGCTATGTGCTTTCTAGTATATTTTGGGTGACCTGCTAGGTGGTTCTAGGGATTTCTGGGTATTTTCGAGGCCATTGTTAGGTGGTTTTTGGCTGTTTTGGGTGGTTTTTAGTCTGTTGCTAGGTGGTTTCTAGGATGCTTTAACTGATCTCTGCTAGGTGCTTTCTAGGCATTCCTGGATGGTTTATAGTGTATTTTAGGTATTTTAGGTTTATAGTGTATTTCTAAGCCATTGGTAGGTGTTTTCCCTGGTGCTTTGAGTGGTTTCTATGGCGTTGCTAGGTGCTTTCTAGTATGTTTTGGGTGATTTCTGTTAAGATTTTTCTAAGATATTTTGGGTTATCTGCTATAGTGTTGTCAAAAGTACCGTGATATCATTCGGTACTGAAATTTAAAACATTTCCTGCTAAGATTTGAGCACTGTTGAGCAGATTCTTACACAGCGCTGACTGGTCATTGTATTCACAAGCTCAACAGATACGTCTATGATTGGCTTCAATGACCATCGCTTCATGCTCTTCACCGAGCTCTTACACAGAAACACACAACACAAATCTGCTAGGTGGTTTCTAGGGACTTCTGGTTAGTTTCTAGGTCATTGCTAGGTGATTTTTAGGGTGTAGCATATGACATATTTCAGCACAGACCTGGTGAAAATGCTCAACGGAGATTGGAACTGAATATGGATAAGTCATATCTGAATGTCATTTGGATAAAAGAATCATGAAGTGGCATGTACATGAGACGTGGTGTTTCTGAATGCAAAATTTGAATTATCTCAATAAAGGTTCTTGGGAAATAGATTACTGGTGTGTTGACTCTTTTGGAGGGAAATTAAATGCAGCAGGAAAGGTAGTGACATTTAGACAAAGGTCAACAGAGAAAACTCACCTTTCAAAAGGAACCTTTTTGAATTCAGAGTCCTTTACATAATCAATCACCTGCCTTTGTGTGCGGCCACTAATGAGGCAAAACATGACAGATGACAGAGCGATTCAGAAACAAAGAGAGAAGCAGAAAAAGTGTACATCAAAACATTAACCATCTGGCAAGAACTGAGACCTACTTGCACTGTGATTATTTAGCAAATAAATGCATGCAGAATACATGCTGAGCTAGAGAAAGAAGTTACCGAGGTAAAACATCTCACTTAGTGGTCAATTTAATTTCTGGTGATAATGAAGACACAATTTAAGTTCATTTAAGACAACTTTAAGTGCACGTTATTACCTGAACCTGAAAGAAGAACCCCTGGTGAACAAAACTGGTTTGGGCTTGGGTTTGGGTTCTTCGAACAGGCGGAAAAAGGCATGATACTCCACACAAATCTTCCAAAACACCTTGCAGCAGTCCCTGCTTCCCATCATAAATTCCAGAGTATCCTGACAGTTACTCTGCTACGAGAGCAGAAACAGAACATTTTGTCTTTTTAATGTTCCCTAAACTACAGGGCAAATGGAGACATTCGGATATTGTTATAAAACAATCAAGGGAGCACTTACATTTAAGTCAGGTCGTAGTTTTATGAGAAAGCGCTTCCTTTTGAAGCTCAGCTTGCGGACTTTAGACCAGTTGAAAGCATTTATTTTGGTGTGTCCCTTTAGAAGTCAAGGATAAAAGTGCATTTAGGGACAATTCAGGACAATAAAAACCACAACATATTCCATTTAAGAACAAGAAAGCTTTGCTCTAGGATAAACCTCATATAGCCACAATAATACCCTTCTTCATTTAGAAAAACACTTGTAACTTACCTGAAAGACTAGCACACCAGAATGAGCCACGGCGAGGCTGAGCTTCGTACCCTCGCGATCTTTTGCGGGGTGAAGACGCACTCCGTACATCTCAAGTCTTCGTGCAATCTCCAAAAGCTGGTAGTCCGATTCAGCTGGTGTTTGCCCGCTGTGGAAGGGTTAAATTATTCAAAATTAAGCTACATCTGTTTGTGTGAAGAATCTCTACAAATTTGTAAGATTAAGAGTGTAAGTAATACGCTTAATAAATCACAACCTTAAAAGACATGTCAGAATCAGCATACAGGATCTGAACTTTTATAATTGTTCATAATTGCTGATGAAATCTGTTCACTGATAAATATCACACAGTTTACTGGCACTTTCTAAATTAAAAATGGTCTGAACTTTAAATGTCAAATTGTACACGGCGACAAATTCCCTGAACAGTGTGTTTAATTAGCAAAGCTCTAAAGAGAGGAAGTTTCGCTAAATAAGAAGCTCCTTCATAAGTGGCAATAAACAGCACACTGATCATTTAATGCTGAGAAACATATGATATTATGTTTGCTTTCAGCTATTGCATATAAATCCAAGCATCCTTTAAACCAAATAACGGCTTTGATTTGACGTTACACTCACACGTGTTTCCGATTGTATTCAATGATCTTGTCCATCAGTGTGTCCTGCTCAGGAATGTACTTGTTGTTGAGTAGATGTTGTTTGCACTGCACCTCGTCAAAGTCTCCAATCTCAGCTGCAACCATAGAAACAGAGACATTTTATGCATCTATTATAGCAATGTAATAGTATGCAATAGTAACTTATTTTACATACATATAATTGTGTGTGTGTGTGTGTGTGTGTGTGTGTGTGTTTTCTACTTTTACCAAGCTGTTCACAATACAAATATATATTTGGTCAGAAAAAAGCTTTTATTTGATTTTATTTTATATTGTATTTTATTCTGTTTTATTTTATATGGATTTACTGATGGATTTGATATTATATTCTGGTTTGCATCCATAAAAAGTAACAACGATAATAATAATTACCTTTAATTAGTAAAGTAATTAATTCACTGGATTACCCAAAAAACAGATATCGCCACATGGTTATTTAATATATATTATTTAAAAATATGTATATTTATTATTTATTTTGGCCAGAAAAAAAGATTATATTATGTCATATTATATTAATTATTATTATTTTTTTTTTTTTATAGATTTGGTGTTATCAGAAGAGTTTTATATATATTTGGTCTGTACCACTGGTCAGTCTCTTGATTCTATTTCTGATGCTACACTAGTCCTCAGCATCCTCAGCAGCGGTTTCCATAGCAACCAACCATTCCGTGATGTAGTGATGTGGAAGCAAAGAATGTTTGACATGATCTGAACATGGTTTTGCATGAGCGACAACATGAAGTATAACTCGATCCGTCCGCTCGATGACAGTGCTGTCATTCAAATAATCCTTCAGGAATTCTGCTGAAGCGTTAGCTCAACAAAGACTAGTTTACAAGATTAATATATTTAAAACACTGCTTTTGTGAAGGATTTTTAACATAGATCATAATTCTGTTTGTTCAATGCCTTTATTGTCCTAAATACAATTCTTGACCTATTTTCAGCTCCCTAACGTGTGAATGTTTTTGACTGTTTGACTGTATGAATTGTGCCAAAATCATCAAACTGATGAAAGTACAATGAAATTAACAATGAAACTTCAATGCATCTATTACAGAATTTAACAAATGATTATGCAATGCATTATGCATGATTTGTTTATTTCTTACCTGAAATACAATTCCTGATCTATTTTCAGTTAAATATCTCCCAAACCCAGCTTTATAATTTACTTGCACAATTTGAAGCATGCATCATATTTCTTTAAGGATCATAATCCATGTCAGAGTGAATATTTACACTTCTAGAGCTGGTCTTGAATTTCTTACATTGCACTATATGAGACACCAGCAGGGCGGCGCTGCTTTCATTGCAGGTCAAACGTCCACAGGCCAGGTCGTGCTTGATCTGCAAGGCGAAAAGATACCTGTCGGGAAATAATTAGAGCAGTTTAGAAGAGAGACTGAATCAGAAAGACAGACAGTAAATCAATAGAAAGGTTTCAGTACAGTGACAGACGCTTATTGACTGAATTACAGGCAGTTTAATGTGTGCAACTGATTTCAATAGTCTGATGCTAATGACACATTATACAAAATATTACGTGCATTTATTAGTTAAAAGTCCATTTTAACCATTTTTGATCAATATGTTCTGGTATTTGCATGCAACAGAGCAGAGAGCAGATCAGAAGTGCTTGTGTTTGAAGGTTAGTCTGGCTTTAACAGCATCTTCTCATGACGCTAAGTGCAGTCGTGAACTATAAAGAGACGCTCTGATTGAGTTTGGCAGCGTTTCTCTCTCAGAACGTCCATCTGTTATTGTCCTGCTGCCAAGCACAATAAAATCATTATTCAGTTGATTATGCGATCAAACAGGACTCACAGCTTAACAATAGGGATTTTTCTGCTGGTCCAGTCGGACCATAGTCTGTATTTGTATTTATCTTTAGTGAACCAATAGCAAAACATAATAATAGTTATTTTAAACTTGTCAAATGGAAAGTATATAATAAATTAAATATAAGTATACTTTGCAATTAAATTGAAATTTTTGTTAATTCTTATTTACAAAATAAGCAACAAAAACTATTTTTTTTCTATAGCTTTTGAATTGAACTGAAACCAGCATCTGTGTTTAAGATTCTGTATTTATATATAAAATATTACATACATTGCATAATGTTAGTAGTTTTGAATAATCTTTTGGTTTGTCACCTTTAAGTTCCAGATACAAAACCAAACTCAAATGAGATGAATCACCATCAAATGTGAAGAATTTAATTCACTGGATTATTAAAAAAAAAGGCTTTTCCAAGTGGTTATGCAATACAAGCTATTTTTAATGGCATTTCCAGCCAAAATAACTATATAATGATTTATACCGTGACTGTTGCATAAAATTACTCATACCATGAAATATGATTTTAGTCAAACCGCCTACTCTTTTGCCTGCTTAAACCCCTCTGCCTTCAAAACGGTGTTGTTACTGTTAACCTAAACTATTAAAAATGCTTTCTACAACTGAAATTAAGATTAAATAAAATATAAATATTAGGCTTAAAAGTTTAATTTGAAGTACTAAACACTAAACTAAAGTACAAATAAATTAAAGCTAAACAGAACTATTAAAAAACAACTAATAATAATAACAAAATTACTAAAACTAAAAAAAAATATATATATATATATATATATATAAAAGCCAATATAAAATATGAATAAATACTATAATAATATATAAATAATACCAGTGTTACTTTCGTATCATTGAGATGCAAATAAAATTTGTTACAATTTTGAGTTTTATTTTTATATTCTCTGTATTTATTTTTTTTCTTGTCATTTTGTTCTGTTTTTCTCATTTCTAGTAGTTTTTGTTGATATAGTTTTTATTATTTTTATTTCAGTTTTAGTTATTTTAGGACATCAAGTTACACAAAATAAAAATGTTTCCTTGACAATTAGCTGAAATAAAAAAAGTTTAAAATTTTATTTTATTTCAAGTCCAAAAAAAAAAAAAAAGTTTTATGGTTTTAGTTTTAGTTTTAGCATTTGTTAACTATAATAACGCTGGATAATCCTAAAATAACACTTCAAAAACACTCAAAAACATTAAAAAAAAAAACTACATTTTCAAATCAAGTGCAAGTTTTTCATTCTTTTTTTTTCATTCTCTTCAGTTCATGCAGTGGGTTTTCTAACCGATTTCCAAAATGTTCTATTAGGCTATCTGCTATGTTTACACAATCCATCAAAAAGATTTTTACAGCTTGAAGTGTTTTGCAAAGGCAAAATGTCCTTGGCCGAACGTTTCAGGTTTGGCAGTCATATAATACGCAGCCATCACAGGAAAATCAGAAGCTCTTTCTCTCCTGCCAGCAGCTACTGACGGTCCACCAGAACAGAACAGCATGTTGCTCTGAGAAAACACTGAGACTCCTGGGAGACCCAACACAGTCTTATTCTGCCTCAGATTTCCTCTCCTGAATGATGCCTGACTCTCTAAAGCCGACAGGGAAATGTGCCACCAGTCATTCTGTCGGTGGACGTGTTGTAAAATTCATTACGCTTGTCAGGCAACGGCGTGTCGACACAATCAGCCGCAGGATATTAACATGCAGTTCGGCCATAAATAAGTCATTTCTTAGGGACATTACAGCAACTGAAAGCTCTTTCGTGATTTACAGACCACTTCACTCACTTTCTACATCAGACGCATTATATTTGCATTGAGTGATTGAGGCCACATTAGTGATTGTCACCAACATTCATGTTCTGAACGTTTATTTATTGAAATGCAAACTGAGAATGACCTGTAATATTTATCTTTTTAACAAAAGGGACACGGACAAGAACAACACAATAGGAAGTCTGACAAAATATTACATAGTTTTATTACAGTATGTTATGGTAGCAGTATGATTTTATTTTTTTTTATTATTAGATAATGTATTACTGGAAATTTGATTTAAATAAATTTATTAAAATTTTTATTAATATATGCAGAATTTATACATTTTTAAATTAAGCAAAATATTTCACAAATAAAAGATACTTCATCTCCTCTGTTTATTTTCTTTGTTATTTGCACATTGAAGATTATTCATAAATAAATGATAATACAAATGATATCAGTACTGTATGTTTCAGTTAAGACTCAAATATTACAATAAAACAGTTCTAACATTAAATTCTGAGCAGAATGAGTCATGTTTGAATTATATATTTGCAAGTCTTTTGATTATTTAAAGTTATTTTTAATTATTTTTGCTGACAATTCAATGAGAAAATGTATTTAAAATTGTTAATGGCTTTAATTTATGATTCATTTATGCATTTTTAAATTCAGTACAATACTTCACAAATAAATGGTATTAAATGGTCTCTTTTTACTATTTACTATGTTATTTGCAACTTGAATATCTATCTAATCTATACATCTATACATATATAAAACTTTTTTCTCTCTCCATAGGTGGAAGGTAAGGGTGAGGCTATAGCCTAAGTAACCTAATGTTAGTGTAATCTGTTAATAACGTACATCATAAAGCCGTCTTTTTAGGCAAGTAATGGGTTTCATGTCATGAAATGTCTTTAATACGACGGAAACTGTATTTAACGTGATCACCATCTATTAAAAACATTGTAAGTCAGGCCTATTCATTGCAATGATTTCATTTCCACGGTTATTCAAGCAACAAATAAATTACAGGCCTATAGAGAAAGCGAGCAAAGAACACTGTATCAACGGAGTATCACTGAACTGTATCACTGTTCCGACGTGCTCCAATCGGATCGCGAATCATTTGATTTAGATCGGGACCTCGGAGCGAGATGTTTTTATCCCCACCGGGAATTAAAATAATTCAGCAGAGGCAGGGATGCATAAACCAAATCGCACCCTGTATATCTCTATCTATATATCTATAGATAGATAGATAGATATTTGAATGTCCAAAGATTATAGGCAGTAAAAAAAGGCTGTAAATGAATAGGACAAACAGCACCTGGTCAGCTCCTCTAGCAGCTGCGTGTGATCGGGAGGGAAGAACTTCACCACGAAGCGCAGGATGGTGTTCTTGGGTCCTGCAGACACACAGACATGATGCATGATGATACGCTGTCAGATCATGTCGTCTGGTGTTCATGTTCACCAGATCAACTCATGAGAGATACTAGGATACGTACGTCTGATTTGCTTTAGAAGCGGCTTCAGCAGATCCAGCCAGACCTGAGAGGAAAGTCAAACCAAACAAACAACACACACACACACACGTCAGATGGTGTTTTGCTACGGCACATATGAGAACACACACAGCTTTATTACAGTTACATTTACATTTAACATTTCTTGTTGCAATGCACTGTGGAATTGCCTTATCCATGATATATAAATGCCTTAGATTTTGGTCAAACAAGGAATATATTATATGACAGCATAATTTTGCTGCCAAATGTTTGGAACATCCTGTGTTTACAGGTTAATAACTTAATATTTTAACGTGTTTGCATAAATTATTTTACTAACAGTATGCCAAGAATTCCTGTAACACACGTCACTTCACTTAACCATGAATGGTTATGTAAAAAGCTAAATAGTTTACACAAACAATTGATGTTATTATTATTATTATTAATTATATAATAATATAGCCTAAAATACCACGTCAAGCATTTACTGTAATATATCACAGTAATGTAAAATCATGCATTAAAAAAACAACATGCATTAAATAATTTCTGCAAACAATTTGTGCTGTTATTAATATTATTACTATTATTATTAAAATAACAATAATAATTATAATAATTATAATAATAATAATTTAGCCTAATACACTACATGTCAAGCATTTCTGTGACACATCATAGTTATGTAAAAAGTAAAAATATAAAAAAAAATAAAAATAAAAATTTAAATAAGTAAATAATAAAATAAAATAATTATTTTTAAAATACTATAAAAAATAAAACAATATATAATAAAATAAAAATAAAGTAAAGTAAAATAATAATAATTAAAAAAAATAAAAAAACAAAGCAAAATTTAAAAAAATAAAAAAATCAAGTGCTGCTGAACTCAACACGTCAGGATTGGTCTATCAGTTAAAAAAACAAAACAAAAACAAACATCTGTTTGATCTCTAGTGTAGCATGTTTATCATGCCTTGAATGCTGTCTAGGTAGGCAGCTCACTAGGGTTTGGTACGGAGCCACTGTGTCTTACATTTCTAATGGAAACAAAGAACGTTAGCACCTGAATACGGTTAATAAAGTTAGCTTATGTTTCACATATTGACATCAGAATTATAAATGAAGTGTGGCTCACGGTCATTTTACGCTGGTCCTGAAACTCCAAACCGAAGTAATCTCCCTCGATGAGGTTCAGGTGAGCACAAACCAGGTCAAACAGCACCTTCCCTGGAGCCCGTTGCTGTCCAAACAGAGAAGAAAATCACTCTTTAGACATAAAATGCATACAGCACAGCAGTTCATCTGATGGTAAAGACACCTGTGTAAGCATTTATTTTAATGCTGAGGAATCATGTTCAAAGAAAGTCCAAATGAATATCTTGTTTCACTCATAAAACAGGTTGCAAACGTCACCGCATTCTCACTTCAACATCAAGCATCTCAGTCTCTACTGACGCTGCAGCAGGATCAAAGACTTCAGTGAAATGTATAATTACAGTAAACGTGTCAGCAAACACTGAAGACAACAGCAGCCGGAGAGTTTGTCAAACAAATCCACCGGGAAACAAACACACTCCTGATTGGCCATCGATTTCACAACTGTTTAAACGAGACGCTTGCCGCTGTGACCCATGAGCTCGCTGTTAAAACCAGGCCACATAACACAAACACACACACACACACACACACACGTGCAGCACAGCTGACTTCACAGTCACCACACACACAACGCAACAGCCAAAACCAATAATAAAGAAACAAGCATGGCATTTCTACTGGAATTTATGCTTTCATTCGCAACCATTTGCAAAAATATTCTAATGGGAATTTTCATATAGGATTCACGAGGAGGAAATGAAGGATCCATAAATTACTGATGCAACCGAAAATGTTTCAACAGTGACAAATAGTCTATAAAACAGCTTGAAAACAATGTATCTCATGGAAAGACCATAAACTCGATAATAAGATAAGAAAAAAATAATAACTTTAGAGAGGAGAATTTTGAATTTTGAACATATTTACTATATTCTTACTTAACCTGTTGCATTCATTATTAATGCATGTTTGAATAAATCTGTCATGAAAACAAGTTTATTACAGCCACCGTTTAAATGTTCATATTTCAAAAGTGAATCAGAGTAGAAACAATTATAAAATTTAAAAGATGATATATATATATAAAAATAATAGTTTAATATATATATATATATATATATATATATATATATATATATATATATATATATATATATATTTAATATTAATATATAATAATTAATATATATTAATATTTTATATATTCTAAATAAATTTAATATAATTATTATATTATTAAAATAATAATAATAATATACCACTACTAATAATAATAATAATTATTATTATCATTATTAACGACTATAATTATTTTAAAAAATTAACCTAAAACACTACATTATGCATTTAAATGCATTATTTTAAAGCTATTTTAAAATGTATGCTATTAATAACAACAACAACAACAACATTATTATTATTATTATTATAAAAAATTAATAATTTAACCTAAAACACTACATCATGCATTTAAATTTGTTATTTTAAAGCTATTTTAAAATGTATGCTATTAATAATAATAATAATAATAATAATAACAACAATAATAACAACAACAATAACAACAACAACAACAACATTATTATTATTTTAATATTATAATAATTATATTAAATATATTTCTAATATATAAATAAAAATAGCTTTCAGTGTATGACTACAATAATAAAAAAAAAAACTACAGGGACCCGTGACTACATTTCGTGGGACCCGTGAATGATTTCAGATGTGCAGGAGCGCTGTAGGTCCGATTCTTCACCAGTGAGCACAAAGCAGGAAGAGGTTAAACCTGAGCAAACACACCGCAGCTCTTTAATACTTCTCTGGATTTCTTCACCTCACGCTCCTGCCAACCAAAACGCCCCGCGTCTGCCAGCTCACGCCCAGTGAAACGAGCCGAGGTTAACGCTCCAGTTGAGTTCGGGAGGCGGGCGTTCGTTTAATATATGGAGAAGCTCCATTAGGGCTGATAAATGAGTGTGTGTGTTTACAGTAACAGCAGGATAACCCCTCCCCGAGTCTCTCAGGACCACATGAAAGACTGTTTAGATGTCAGATTTACTGCATGTTACACTGCAGTTTGCATGTGTGATAAGAGATGATCACAGAGCTCAAAAATAGAGCAGATCGTATCTGTGAGAAACCACTACAAACATCAATTAAAGAATCAAACGGAGGAAGCCAGTTGGTATTGCTCATAATCACCATTTAATTCTGAATGTTAAGCATTGTTTATACTTTTTATACTGTTTATATATAATTATACCAATATTACATATTTAGATATTTTAAGGGCTCAAAACTACATTTCCCATCATTCCCGGTGGCAGCCCTTGAATTGAAGTCATGAAAAAATACATTACTCACGAAATTAATAATAATGAAATTAATCATGAAAACTGGACAATGAAACCAAAAAATTACAATAAAAAAAATCAAAATACACAAATAAGCTACTTCACATTATTAATAAATATAAATGCATAACAAAACTGTTCAAAAACTGACATAAGTTAAAACTAAATAGAAATATTTGCATAAAGTATTACAATGACAAAAAACACTGAAACAAACTAAAATAAAGTTGTTAAATTAATTACGAAAACTAAATACATGAAATGAAAAATTATGAAAATAAAACAAAAATAGAATCTACAAAATATGAATATGTACAGTATATATGACTATAAATATATAATAAAATATATAATTCTATATAACAAAAATAGGTTTAGGTTCAAATTCAAGCTAGAAAATTATAATAAATATGACAAAAGAACAAAAATCATTCATATAAAATTACATTAAAATTTATATTTAATAAAATTAATAATATATTAATTAATAAAATTATATATATATATATATATATATATATATATATATATATATATATATATATATATATATATATATATATATATATATATATATATATATATATATATATATATATATATATATATATATATATATATATATATATATATATATATATATATATATATATATATATATATATATATATATATATATAATTTTATTTTTCATGATTTTATATATATATATATATATATATATATATAAAAAATGTACTAGATAGGTAGAAGGTACTACAAAATATTAATAAAATATATGAATATAAATATATAATAAAAATCAGATTTTGCACTGATAGTCAAAGTTTGGTCACGTGACATTACACTGGGGCTAAAAGACAGCAGGAAGTACAAAAAAATCCCAATGGATCCATTTTATACACTGTAATCAAACTCGCCGAGTACCGTTTTCCCAATAGGACATGAAGGCGCCATTAAAACAGTGCTGCAAAGCGGAATCTGCTTCACAACAAAAACCACATAAAAGGCTAAATAGCAGTTTAAAAGGCACATAAAATAAAAATAGAAATTGCAATTCATGCAAGAGAGGTTCACTGAGGATATATTCCCTCAGCATCTTGTTTTACTCTTCCTGCAGCAGCTGAGCTCCACAAACCCACCGGCGACCAGCTGTTTACCGCGGTACAAACACACAGCCCCGGAGCTGCCAAACCCAGCACCCTCCACCTGCACGAGCTCAGGAGCCGAGACGGGTCACACAGGGGCCGATGGGAATCTGACCTCCAGTGTAAACAGCTGATGTCATGTGAGATCTCAGACCAGTGGGATGTGTTTGCTTTGAAACACGAGCTCAGATAAGGATGAAGAGCAGAGCAGAAATACATCGGCCTTCAACACAAACGCCATTGTGATAAACACAGAGAGCCAATATGAAACTAAACTACTTTCTTAAAGTGACAGTTCACCCAAAAAACTAAAATTCTGTCATTGACTCATTGTCAAGTTTATCTAACCCTATATGAGTTATTGTTAAACACATAAGAAGAGATTTTGAAGATATTTTGATTTTTGATGTTGCTAACCAAACACCTGACGGTAGCCATTGACTTCCATAGTATTTTTTTCCATACTATGGAAGTCAATGGCTACCGGCAACTGTTCGGCTACCAACATTATTCAAAATCTCTTCTTTTGTGTTTAGCAGAAGAAAGAAACTCATATGTGACCCTGGACCACAAAACCAGTCTTAAGTCGCTGGGGTATATTTGTAGCAATAGCCAAAAATACATTGCATGGGTCAAAATTATAGATTTTTCTTTTATGCCAAAAATCATTAGGATATTAAGTAAAGATCATGTTCCATGAAGATATTTTGTAAATTTCTTACCGTAAATATATCAAAACTTCATTTTTGAGTAATATGCATTGCTAAGAACTTCATTTAGACAATTTAAAAGCGATTTTCTCAATATTTTGATTTTTTTCACCCTCAGATTCCAGATTTTGAAATAGTTGTATCTCAGCCAAATATTGTCCGATCCTAACAAACCATACATCAATGGAAAGCTTATTTATTCAGCTTTCAGATTATGTATAAATCTCAATTTCTAAAAATTGACACTTAAGACTGGTTTTGTGGTCCAGGGTCACATATTTAGAACAAGTGAGAGTAAGTAAATGACAGAATAACATTTTTAATACACATTTAATACACATTTCTGGTTGAATTGTGAATGATTACAATATTCAAATTTTTTTTTTTTTTAAAGTGATTTTCATAATTTTTCTTTCTCTAAAATTTCTCTAAACTTTTCCATTCCGAAATATTGAATAATTTTAATAAATAACACTTTGAGCATCATTTTAGCAAATTCATTTTTAGGCCTGAAATATAATGATTCATGTATGATAGCGATAATGTGGCTGATAATCATTAAATGTCAGATTTTTAAAGGTCTGTCATATTTTGTCAAAGATTTACTATCGTTCGAAAGATGTGAGTCAGTAAGATTAATACTTTTATCCATCAAGGATGCATTAAATTGATCAAAAGTGACAGTAAAGACATTTATAACGTTACAAAAGATTTCTATTTAAAATCAATGCTGTTCTTTTGAACTTTCTATTCATCTGTGAATCCTGAAAAATAAAATGCATCACAGTTTCCACAAAAATATTGGGCAGCACAACTGTTTTCAACATTGAGAATAATCAGAAATGTTTCTTGAGCAGCAAATCAGCATATTAGAATAATTTCTGAAGGATCATGTGACACTGAAGACTGCAGTAATGATGCTGAAAATTCAGGTTTTCATCGCAGCAAAAAATTACATTTTACAATATATTCCCATAGAAAACAGCTATTTTAAATAGTAATAATATTTCACAGTATTTTACTGTATTTTTGATCAAATAAATGCAGCCTTAGTGAGAAGAAGAGATTTCTTCATAATAACACTAAAAAAAGTTAGCTTGAGTTGCTAAAAATAAATAAGTAAATAAATTGGCCAGTGACCAAATTGGCCCTGTTTTACTATGCATCCCAACACAAGCTGTGAACCTGACTTCACACTGACTTCAAACACAAACACCTTTGTGCCAAAAGCTGAAGAAACCTAAAGAAAAGCAGTGAATGCTGACACTGTAGGTGATAAATCCTGATTTAGCCTCAGACAGCTGTACAGTCAGGATGTGTCCTAATTCCTCTCTATTGTAAGATAGCCGTGAATAAATCCAGACATGCCTGCGACGTGACACATTTGCCTGCGGTTAGCACAAGTATGCTTCAAGACGGTGAAGTTAACAACTAAATTACATTAAAGATCTAAAGCAGAATGAAAACCTTTGTGTGAATCAATAACACTAAGTATGAGTACAACTAGAAGAGAGTCTCGTCTCAGTAAACAGCACTAAAGAAGCACAGGACTGGCTCCGGTCCAGAGTTTATCAGCGGAGGCGGAGGACAAAGAGCAAAACAGAGGCATTACGGGAAAGCAGAATAATCGGTATCATCCGAGACTCGGAGGGCCCCGGCGATGGATGCGGCACAGTAGCTGCGTCCCTCCCTTTCTGGGCTCCACGTGTTGCTTTCATTGGATCCAGATGTTTGCATCCCACAGTCCAGCCTCGCTGTTCTTCTGCTGCAACGCAATTAAACCTCAAAACGTTATCAGACTAAACGAGACGGAAATTCCTCCTCGGTTTCAACGGCTGCTCATTACTGCTGACCTTCATCCCAACACATCTGGCTCGAGCAAACACTCTACTTATAGCACAACACAACTGGATGCTTTTAGCTGCTCTATTGTTTGGAAGATGCATTTTTTACAAAGCGTTTGCATGAATCAGAACAACTTCTGCATCTGAGAAGAATTCAAATCTGACCTCCTTTTCATTCTCTACTTGTGCCAAAATCAATCCATACTTACTACACAGTGCACAGGCCATTTTGTAGTGTTTTAGTCCACAATTTCATACAGTTACAATGGACTCTGACTCACGGTGTACAATAAATGTAAACACTATTGCACACAATGCAACGCAAAGAGTCCCAAAACAGAGCCAGTTTGCATCCCGGTCATTATTTAAAAGGAGAAAATATTGTGAATTATTTCAGATACAACCCACTGTTATTATTTCAGCATGATTTATATACTATTATAAATTTGTTAATAATTAGATTTTTATGTTTATACTCTTTTCACTTTAATTTGAGTTAAGTTTCAGTAATTTTGTTGTGTTTTTGTAATTTTTATTAGTGTTTGTTTTTTGTTTTTATGTAGTTTTTATTCATTTGTATTCATTAGATTTTATTTTATATTTTCTGGTTTCATTTTGATTGTAGTAAAAGTTAGCAATTTTTCTGTCAATGTTTGTTTTTAAATATCTACAGTTTATTACAGTTATTAATTTTTACTTATTCATTTGAGTTTATTTTAGCATTTCACGTTAACTAAACAAAAATTATAAATGTTTTGTTAATATTTTAAATTAGGTTTTATTTTGTTTTCACTTTAATTGTTTTGTCATTTTTATTATTTTTTAAATTAATTTTTTTTTAAATAAAGTTCTCATTCATTTTCATGTATTCGATTTACAGTACTTTATTTAGTTTTAGTTATTCTAGTATTCCAAGTGAAATAATTTCATAGGTTATCTATTTTAAAGTTTTTTATATATTTTATTTCAGTTAACATTTATTTCAGGCAAAATAATTTTATATGCTTTTAGTTAACTATAATAACCCTGATACAGTCTAGGTATCAAAACAGCAAAAAGGCCAACAACTAAGACTAAATGTGCAAAAGAAAAAAGCATATTGGAAACTCGCAAAAAATGTAAACTATGTCTTCCTCGAGAAACAAAATAAGACTCCAAATGAACATAAAATGTAATCCAGCCATTAATCTTGGCAGCACAGAATTCCAGTCAGCGGGAGTCAGACACGCTCTCATTGAAATTCCGCTCAGCTTGAGCAGGAAAGATCCGACTACAGCAACAGCCTGACAACAGATCCAGATTCATGATGATAACTTGCAGAGAGAGCACGCAGATCCACACAGATTCATACACGGAAATATTCAGAGACAGAACAACTGACCACATTTAATTCATGTTTATGATTTTAAAGATGAAGGAGCTTCGTAGATCATTGAATTTAAAGTCCATCACACTGATGTTCAGAGGTCGACAAATACAAAAGTCAAGAGAAACAAACTGCATGCCTAAAATAAATCAATCTTATTCACTACAAAATAGTGCTGGGCGGTATGACCAAAAATGTATATCACGGTATTTTTCAAAATTATACCGGTTTCACGGTATATGACGGTATTTATTTTTTTCATGCATGATCGGGTGTTAACCACATTTTCTACTGATTGAGAGAGGAAAAACTGCAGTAGATTGACTTAGAATGCCCTATTTTACTGTCATGAGGAGCGAATATTGTAGAAAAACTCCACACTAAATAGTGACTAAACACGACCCATTAATACATGTTAACCAGGAGTCATTCTCATTTATAATCGCAACATCGTCTGATAAAATCAACATGCATCTAACGTTATACTAAAGAGCGGCTATGCGGTGGTTTTGGCTATATTACTTTTTTGTCTCATGCAGCGCACTGCCTGCGTCTGAGTAAACTAAAAAAAAAAAGTGCATAATATTAACAGACGAACTATGCTAATATTTGTAATTCCAAACAGTCGCGGTACGGCCAAATGAATGCGGTGCTTCTCTGCCGCTCGCTGCACAGAACAGACGCTGAGAGACGCGACGCTGCGCTGGGAGTCAGATCTCGCGCTCGCGGGGCAGCACTGGCGACATCTTCCAACTGAACCATAGCTAAGGTTTATCCAAAACATTCGCTAGGTTTGTCAGTTTGTATATTCTATGGGAAAAAAGCCGCTAAAAGGGTCTGAAAGTTGCTAAATATAGTGCTAAAGTCACGCTCGTGTGTGTGAGACGCGGGAGCTGGTGGCGGCGCGCGGTGGATATTGTGGATGAGTTCTTCTGTGTCATCACGTTCTACTAGTTCTACAGCTTCAGAACACGCTTAGTAACACATACAGCTGTGTTCTTGCCACAATGCAATAGTGAAAAGAGACCCCTCTCAAACAGTGTGTCGCGTTCCGAACGTTATTTAAATAACACCGGTATTGCGGTATTTTAAAAATTCATATCATAAGAAAAATAAACACCGGTATTCGGTATGAACCGGTATACCGCCCAGCACTACTACAAAATTAAACTCTTTTGGCTTGATATGCATAAAATGCTTAAAGATCAAAGCAGTGGATACTGAATTATACACACACACACACACACACACACACACACACACACACATACATATATATCTATATATAGAGAATTTAAATACAACAGATATGGTTAAACATGGTGTGCAACTTAAAATCCATGTATGCAATTTGTTTTGTTTTTACCTACCCACCTGTAACCAACCACTCACTCACCCACCCATCTACCTACCAACCAACCCAAACTATCTACCCACTTTACCCAATTTCAACCTTAAATTAACAATTAAACACGAAAATAAATCATTTCAAATTATGGTAAAACAAAACTATTTTAAATATTAATTCAACATTATTATGTACAGTATAAAAAAATAAATAAATCTGAAATGATTACACACAATTACGCACAGTTATTAATTGGATGAAACTGAAATCCTATTAGCCAATTTAACCAACAAATAAATAAAACACTAAAATAAATCATTTTAAATGCTTAAAAATTTTTTTTTATGAATTTAACATTATAAATGAACAAAAACAATTACATTTTAAATTTAAATTAAATATTTAATATTAATTGAATGAAATTGAAATCAAATCAATCAATTCATTACCCATAATGCAGTTCAAGCAGGACTGCTAAGCAAACAGACAAAAAAACCTGGTCATGAGTCATTTCACGTCTTTCACATTTTTGTGAATCATCAAAGGTGAAAATATTGTGTACTATTTCAGATCGTATATGAATGCACAATAAAATATGTAATATCAATTGGATGAAATTTAAACCCATCTGTCAGTTTTTATTACTCCTCAAAAAAAAAAGACATTTGCAAGTATAATTGCACTAAAATATTCAAATGAAAACTCTTGATGATAAAGACTTGAAAACTATCTAACTAAGAATGCGCTGCTCTGCAGGTAAAAGAAAGCGTTTTGCATTGGACATTCATGAGCTGCTGACATCACGACAGAGCTGCATTCATCAGCTTTCAGAGATCACCCAAATATCTGGCAGCTCTTGAAGAGCAGCGTCACACAAACACCGGCCCTCGCTGAAGGATCTGGTTAGCAGGCTCTGGGTGTCTGGCAGCATATGGCAGCAGCACAACAATCCTCCATTCATCCACCGCTGTGAAAGAGTTCCTCTCCCGCGGCGCTCTTTTCTTTCACCAGCGCTCGCATCTAACGGGACGCACAAGATCTGACAACCGCTGATCGATCACAAAGAGAAAAACACTCAATCTTGTGATCGGTGCTGCCAAAACTTTACTGAAAGAGAGAGCTTGTATCCGAACTGAAAAACAGGCCTAGAATTTAACACACGAGAACATCACCATACATCAAAATAAAGGTTCATTTACACAACAACATTGTACTAAAAACAGACGACAACGTCAAAACAATTCACCCGGATCCGTGAAAACGACTAAAAACGCTGTATTATCATGCCAGGCCAGTAGTTGGCGACGTCACTGTTTTTGTAGTTTACACAGAGGCGATAATGGTAGCATTTCCGAAATGTTTACTTTGAAACCCGATTACAAAAGTTAGCATGTTTAGGCCCCCAAAATGTTGTTGCCGTGTAAACGAATGGCCAAAATGCATAAAAGGTTTGCAGCTTTTAGTTGAAAATAGTGTTGTGTTTTTTATGGACCCTAAATGCAATGATGCCGTTTTTTTGTTTTGTTTTTGAGTGTTTGGCAACAATATGCTATGATGTTCTGAGAGGTTGCTATGTGGTTGCTAGGGTATTCTGGATTGTTGTCAAGGTGTCTAGAGCAGTTGTTACTCTGCTATGCGGTTGCTAGGGTGTTCTCGTTTGCCAGGTGTTGCTATGCAGTTGCTAAGGTGTTCCGGGGGTTGCTGAAGCGTTGCTATGTGGCTGCTGAGGTTTTCGGAACAGTTGTTAGTCTGTTGCTAAATAGTTGTTAGGTTGCCAGGGTGTTGCTATGCAACTGCTAAATCGGAGTGGTTGTTAGTCCATTGCCAGTGTGGTTGCTATGTGTTTTACTGGTTACTAGGGTCTTTTTTCTTGCCAGGGTGTTGCTATGCAACTGTTAATGTAGTCTTGAGTGGTTGTTAGCCCATTGCCAGTGGTTGCTATGTGTTTTAGTGGTTGCTAGGGTGTTGTTTAGTTCCCAGGGTGTTGCTATGATGTGTTCTAAATGATTACAAAAGGAGATTCTATGCAGCTGTGAAGGTTTTCTGTGTGGAATCACCCAGAAAATACACATCAAACTATTTGTGTGGAAACTACATTAATATTATCGTACATGACTGAACAAATGACCAGACAAACACCATTACTGAAATCCAACATAAACATCTGAGCTCTTGGGGTAAATGAGGCAGAATGATGGAGCAGAAACATTTCAAACTACAGCCGAGAGAATCTAATGATACTAAAGCACCAGTGATGAAGCCAAACTAAAAAACTAAAAATATCAAGATATATTTTCTCCACAAACAGCCGTATCGAGGTAATGAGGAAAGCCCTAATAGGACCTGACAAAGCCTTCAGTCTATGACGGACGTGGATGAGCGGCGTATGATTAGATTTGAAGCTCAGGCGTTATTAAAAGCCACGGTCCGATCATTAAAATGCAGCGCACATCAGCGAGTCTCGGAGGTTATGTTAATCAAGTCGGGCACAAATGAAAACTAATGAAAACACAGCAAGTCACGCTCTCAGCTAAAGTGGAGATAGTGGATTTGACATGGAAAAGCCCGTGGGTAATCGCACATTATGGACTCATCATTACCAAAGAAGGACGTATGAGGAACCAGCGTAGGAGTGCAGCTTCTGAATCTCAAAATATGATGTCTTTTGATGGCAAATTTAGTCATATTTCACTGTTATTTTAGTCTAGTTTCAGGTGAAGGGTTCATCATTGCATTATAATGATTAAATATGACCTTCAGTGTGGGTAACAAAAATATATATGCGGTGCAAATATTTTTTTTCTGCTTAACAGTGCATTGATTGATTGATTTTTTAAAATATTGTAAGCATATTGTGATTTATGTTTAGCTGTTCAGCAACTTAGATTTAGATACAGTCTTATTGTTGTCAACTTTTTACATCCGTTTACACCAAGTTGTGTGTAGAATGAATGCAGAACAGAAAAGTAAGGTCCAGTGTAGTTATTGTTTACTAAAACTAAAACTATTTAAAAATAAGTTTTCAATAATTGGAATAAAGCTGAAATTAAATTTAAATAAATAAATACATAAATAAATAAACTTAAATATTAGAGATGTTGCCTAGGCAAACAACTGAAATAGGTTTATGAACTAAAAAATAGAAATAAAATTAAAATAATAATAATAATACCATGCTGAAATTTTTTTATAAAATATATATATATATATATATATATATATATAAATGTTAGAAGGAAAACTTTACAACTAGAAATGTTGCCTTCACAACTACCTGAAATAAGTACCAAAATTACAAAAAAAATTAAAATTAAAATAATAAATGCTTTTTTTTTTTAAAAAGAAGTTAATAAAAAATGAAAGTTTAAATAAAATAAAATAGAGAACAGAAATGCTGCCTTGACAACTAACTGAAATAAGTTTAAGTACTAAAATGACTAAAAATGAAAACCTAAAAAAAATTACAGCTAGACAAAAATAGTAAAACAAATAAAATAAAAACAACCAAGGGCCACACTGCATCATTTCCATTCGAGTTAGAAATGTTTTCAGGGGCCGGTTGCATACAAGGTTTAGACTAGTCTTAAAAGTAAGTCATCTAATTTTCTTCTTTAAGACTGGTAATTGTTTTTTTTTAATTCAGTTACATAAAACCTATAAAAAGATTAGTCTATATTGAATCAAAGATACCATACTGATTACGCCTTGGTTAACTGCTAAATGGTCAAACTAGTTCTTAAGACACTGTCTTAACATAGAGGCTAAGTTTATGCAACTTGCCACAGATATAATTACCTTCAGCTTTACTTAATTACATCAGTATGCAGTATTACTATAAACCACTGCACAAATACACCAACAATGTTTACAAGCCTAGAAAAGCTTGCATAGTTCAACACAATATAGAACTACAACCAACAAACACAAGCTCTTCATATGCAGACGCGTCCACGGTAATGCTTGCTCATACTGACGCAGCTGCAGAAACACACATCTGTTCTTTAGGGTGAGTTACAGGTCATTACCGAGTCCATTTCTAAACAAACCAGAAGGTTTAATGAAAAGAAACCAAACAAAGGTCAGTTCTACTTTGCTGATGATGTTTGAGATCACTTACTGACCGCAAATCATGACAACAAACCATCGTCTGCTCCAAGCCGTTCCCTTCAGAGAAACCTGACCTCTCCATTGGGATTAAGTTAACCGTCTTAACCTACAGCTCCACAAATCCAGTTACCATCCCATCCCAACATCCACACGCAGATGGACAATAATTTGGGTGAAAAATTAAGATTGAAAGCCTGTGAAATCCTGTCAGTGCATCAGTGCGGACCCCGATACGAGAGAAGAAGAGGACAAACGGGAAACGTTTAGGAATTCAGCAGCAGATTCCAGGAGTAATTGGATATTCAACAGCAGACGGCATCTGAGGAAAAGGAAATTAAAGCTCATTTTATGCTCATATATCCCAGTAACTGATCCAATAAATTCAGAGGGGCGCTATTCAAATGAGGAGATATTAATATAATATTTCAGCTGCAGTCACTGGTCAAATATGCTGAATGAGTGAATCCAGTGAACATGTTCAGGTCGTATTTCACACCGTAATCCTAAAAAAAAAAAAATCCTATTATACTTAGCATAAAGGAAATGAAGAAAATTTTAGGACCATTATGATATTCTTTACTATAATCTCATATGAATCTCATTCTCATTACCTATGTATTGTCATAGCTTTATTTGCATTAATGCTGGTTGTACAATTTATTAATTTTTTTATAAATATTACTTAGTTATAAAAAAATAAAAAAAATAATATATAGTATGATTTGCAACACTGATTATCTACAACAATGTACAGGACATTTTATATTTTTATAAAACATCCAACACTGCAAACAAACCTTTAAAAAAAGATTTATTTTCTTTATGCAAAATATTTTTTTTCTATTCTTTGCTTTTTCGATCTAGTGATATGTACTCAAAATAATATATTTTCTGATTTATTTATTTACGATTTATTTATTTAAGAATCTCTGCCTGAAAGATTTTTGCAGAACAAATTTTTGATGAAATAAATTCTTAAAATAAATGAGTATACATGCACAACAATACAAAGAAAAAAATCTGAAAATGATTATATAAGCTTATTATAAAATCTTGACAACACAAGAAATGGGCTTTAAATAATATAGTTTTAACGCTGGTTAAAATGTTCACATGGACAGAGAAAATGGTGATAAGGAGCAAATATCAAGACTTTTTGACAGTTTTTATGACTTTCAACGATAAAGTAAAACCAGTGAAATAATTTCAATAACCTTACACATTATTGACTTTGTTGTTGATATTGTGTGATTTCCTGACTCCTCAGATTCTGCAGAAGCGTGTAATCTGAGGGATGGTGAAAGGACATGATCTCTCTGCGCCTGCTGCACTCGAGGTCATTCCACCGCTAAACACTGCAGATTAACAATGACCACAACGCCTCTTTCTAGCCTCCTCAATCCCTGTGTGTAAATCAAACACAACCTCACATCCGACCTACTGCTTAATCTGCTTAGAGCCGAGAGCGTCTGCGACTACAGATTCCTTCACAATCTTCATTTCTTATTACAGTTTATTTATTTATTTTTTTTGTGAAATGTAGAAAAAATTTAATAAAAATAAAAATAATGAATTGGATTGCATTTTAAAATAATTTAAACGTTTTGTTTTTTAAAAGTGTGTTTAATTACTTAAAAATGTTACAAACTTAATCAAATGTAATACAATATAGTTGGAAATAAAGCACTTTTTTTCCGGCCCACAGCCCGAAGTGGTTTGGACACCTCTGATATAGAATTTTGATTTATTTATTTATTGTCTATGTAAAAATTATATATATATATATATATAATTTTTTTTTTTTATTTATTCTTTTTTTTTTATAATTTCTAATTAATATTATATTAATAATAAATAAATACAATTATAGAATTATAATTTTCAGTCAAATAATTTTCATGTCTTATCTGCTAGCTAAAAAGGCAATATTTTTGCTAATAATGTGAATAAAACGTGAAGCATGATTATCAGAGCAGTACAGTAATCCTGTAATTATCTGGAGGACTCTGAAGGCTGTATAAAGGGTCTTAGAGCTCAACATGCAATAATTACAGCCATCGACTGACATGCATCAGCAAACCACAGCTAAAACCTGCCTGCTGCAAGACCACATCAAGAAAGAATCCTTTGCATTGTTGTCATTCCCAGATATCTGAGTCCTATGAACACAGGATGATTCAGGATCTCGGTCGGGAGCAGCCGTTGACTTTGTGTTGGTCATGTGGTTCAATGCCTGCCGGAGCGAAGCTCTGAATCTGTGCCAAACTATACACGCAAAAAACACAAACATCATATCCTGATTCGACCTTGACATATTCATGATTATTTCAGTGCATTTAGATGGAAATGCTTTGGGTAAGTCAAGAGAAGACGTCCAGATCAAACTGAAAGAAATGATGGGTTCAGAGCTGTATATGCTGTTAAATGTGAATCACAGCACTGACAAAACAAAAGGCTGAAGGCCAGATATGATATCAGCGGTCAGAGATAACGGCTTCCTACTCCAACAACTGCAGGAAACACCGTCAGACACAGAGTCTCACACTGGCTTTTTCTCAACAGGGATCCACTCAAATCTTCAATAAAGACTCATGAAGCAAACAACCAACTCATATTCACAATATATAAACTAACTATATATACACACTATATAAATACATATAGAAAAAAAATAAATAAAATAAAAATATTATATATATATATATATATATATATATATATATATATATATATATATATATATATATATATATATATATATATATATATATATATATATATATATACACACACTATATAAACTATAAATACATTAAAAACATTCAGTTAAGACCTTTTTTTGTATATATATATATATATATATATATATATATATATATATATATATATATATATATATATATATATATATAGACATACACACACACACAATTTACTTTTATACTGATTATGTATGAAATCATGCAATAAAATACAACAAAAAGCATAAAAATTATATTTAGTGTTAATTTTTATTAATATTCTGAAGTATATTTAATTTTTATATTTATTTTAATTAAATTTTTATTCATTTAATTTGCAGTCTCTGTTTTAATATTTTCAGTTTTACTTTTAGTTAATTATTATTTTAAATAATCAAAAAATACGTAATGTAACAATTTAAAAAAATATTTTTTATATAAGTATTATTATTATTATTATTTAAATTGCTATTATAAATCCCTATAGAGAAAATGAATGGGAATAATACTTCCAGAAGCAATGGTGCTGAAAAAGTGAGCACTGATACTCTGTTGAGTGGTATAGAAATGTAAACACACACACACCCTCCACAAACGTCTTCTGATAAAGGCCAGCCTTGAGGTGAATTTCTGTCTCGAGATTCTCTTACATAAGGAATTCAGTGGGGTTCAGATGCCAGGCGAGCGATCTGTTGAGCGTCAGTGTGTGAAGGGTCTGTCACTCATTACCGGCCGGCCAAACACTTCCCAAAGCAAACACTGGAGCGTGAAAGACACAAACGCTCCATTCACTAACAAGAGCCAAACGTCTCACACCTCAGGAGGAGCCATCAGTTATTAAAGCAAAATACTGAAAGTAAAGAAAATTTTAAAATGTAATGTGAATATGCTCAAGAGGGTACAGATGGCATACTTCTATTGTTATTTTTGCAGTATGCATACTGTAAACTGCACATTTCATTTTACATTTACTCTTTTATTTAATTTTCCTATCATTTTTATTTATTTAATTATTTTTATTTATTAATTTTTTTAATACGTTTGGTCCTCTATATACTCTATGTAATTAATACTACTACTAATACTAATAATATTTTTTTTTGCACACACAAAATAAACAATAAATAAAATAAATGATTTAAATATATTGAATTTCATAAATGCAATTAAATAAACTAAACAAATAATTTAATATTCAAAATTTCTTTTACATTATAGATTTGTGTGTATTTATTAGTAGACATTGTGCAGTGACAAGCATTCAATCTGTGTACTATACTGTTGTCAAATGACCTCATTATTTGGTATTTATAATTCAGCATATTTATTCCAGTTATCTGTAAATGTAGTGTAAAAATGTCTTGACCCTGATAATGAGATGTTAAAATATGCCATTATCACTTCTGCTTCATTTGGCACACAGGAAATGCAAGGTCAAGTTGAGTGCATTGCATTATGGGATACATTATTCCACACAGAGCGTTCTTGTTGTGTACATTTCAGCAAATGTACTCGATCATATGGATATTTTAACACATACAGAAATGTGCATATGGCACATATGGCATTATTTTGAACACATGCAACCAGAAAACACTGGAGTACTGTACTGTATCCCAGAATGCAATGCACTCAACATTATCATTATGAACCAGACGTAATATCAGCTGCAATTTGATCAAGGGTCAAAAATGGAGACATTTTTGAGCTCGCCAAATGAATGCAATCAAAACATTTTTATATACTGCATACAGTATTCTTTATAAAACAATATGCAGCATGCAATATATACGGAGTATATACAAATGCACTTTAAAAACTCCCTGAATGATCTGCAGTAGTGTGAAGTGCTCTGAGTTAAAGCGCAGGAAATAGCAGGATTACATAAGATAAATGACTGATTGTGTGAAGCTGTGAAGCCAGTCAAACAGAAGAATCTCATTTGGCGTCTTTCTCCAGCGCTCCGGCCAAGTCCCCTGTGTTTTCTCAATGAATCGGCCTGTGATGGGAGCTTGTGTTTTGGTTCCTGTCCTCTAAATGGGCCTTGAGCCGCAGGACTCGCTGATTATGTAAAAGCATCATTAACGGCTCCTGTGCTCCTTAAAGACGGACCTCAACCTCAACTCTCAACCTCATAAATCAGCTCCTCTTTATAGGAATAAATGTCAACAAGGTAAAGTAATGATCCTAATGAGGCACAGACAGATAGCCAGGAGTAACACGTGACGGAGACGCTGATGAAGTGAACTGAGTCTACAGAAGCTCCAGAAGACGAAACGTCCTCTATTATAGATTCATCAATGACCTCAGACAGACATTCATAATTCATGGAGATTCATGAATCTGGAGGATATTAATGCAGTGACTATGTTCAAGGAAACTGTGCCACATATATATAATAAAAAAAAATTAAATGTATATATATACACAAATGAAAAAAAGTATAATTTATATATATATATATATATATATATATATATATATATATATATATATATATATATATATATATATATATATATATATATATATATATATATATATACACACACACACACACACACACACACGTACAAAATTAAGCATAAAAACTTTCAATATATTTAGCAATCTATTTATAGCTTTTATTTTTATGTTTTCAGGTTTTTTCTTTCATTTTGCTTTTATCATATATTTTAAGCTTTGCTTTTATTTAACAAAATAATATTAAAATAACACTAATAATATACAAATAAATAAATAAATAAATAAAATACAAATGAAAAATAAAATAAAATAAAATTAAATTTTGGTTTGTGTTTTGCAAATGTCATTTCATGCTGACTAACTGAGCTTTATTTATTTATTTTGTTTTATTTTGCATATATCTAAAAAATAGATATAATTATTTTAACAAAATTAAATTAGATTAATATAAATAATATGAATATAATAACATTGTATTATTTTGTTTTTAACATTAATATTAGTTACATTATTTATAATATTAATATATTTACTAAATTAATATATTATTTTAAGAGAGCATAAATAACGATAAAATACAAAAGGAATAAAATAAAATACAAAAGAAATAAAATAAAATAAAATAATAAAACAGAAGACAGTGGCTAATCCATTACAGGTAGCACAGACTCATTCCTGGGTTAAGTGTCAAATCATGCTGTGAAGACGGCCGTATGGCAGCGCACTGCTGAACACCAAGCAGCTTTCTGATTCCCCTCGCCGTCTGACATACGGCAGTGATTTCTGCTCATTAGTGTCCGTCTGAGAGGATGAGAGCCCTCCGGGAGACCAGCGCTCGCCAAACCATCTCGCAGACATGTGCCCTACACGTGAATATTAATAACACAGGTAAACTCTCACAGCAGAAATCTGAGCTTCCTCCAACAGCAGCAGCTGAGGAACAGTCGCTCGCTCAACACCACAGGAACATCTCTTCAGTTTCCATAGAAGTCGTCAGCTTCTGTTTTAATGATGTGAAATTAGTATGCAACATGTTTTTACAGTTCATTCATATAAACCTTTACTTTTGCAAAACATGTTTTGTGTCCTTATCATGGACATAATCCAGTTTTACCTAGTAATGGATCACAGTATGGAAGTACAGTGAGCAAATGGCATTTCATGTTGATTTAGAATAATAATTATTAGTTAGTATATGTATTTAATATGTATTAAATATGAATATATTTTAATAAAAATAAAATAAAGTAACTGTTAATATTAATAAATATTAATTTTAATATATAAAATACTTTGATTTAAATAATAGTATGATTATTATTTATAATATATTAACTATATTAATATAGCATTTGAATAAAAATTAAATAAAAATAATATAACTTATATTAACTAAACTATATTACTAACTATATTAACTATATTAATTAAATAAACAAATAATAATACTATGATATGAGAAATAAATACAAAAATGAATTATATGAATATAATAAAATTAACATGTAATAACAACATTATTATTATAATATTGGTTTTAATATAATACTAATTAGAATAAAACAAAATTATATGTACTATATATATATATATATATATATATATATATATATATATATATATATATATATATATATACACACACACACACACACACACAAACATATACACACTTTAATAGTAATAAATAATATTACTATGATAGATATATAATATATGTTAATTTTAATATGAATATATTAATATAATTACACACAAATATTATACATATATATTATATATACACAATGTGTGTGTGTGAGAAATTATATTAATACAAATAAAACGTATATTAATATAATAATATTAATACGATAAGTATTATTATTATTAACTTGTTTTCAATATAATATTAAATTATAATAATTATTTATAACATTAATTATGCATTATTTAGAAAAATAAAATAGCAAATAAATTATATATTAATATAAGTTATAATAATATTATTTAATTATTATTATTATAAATCACAAGATTGAATTTTGGCCATTCACTGAAGTCCTCTCTGTGTGATTATGGAGTTTTATAAGGCCCCGGTGACTCCCTATAACACTGTCAGCTGATCCCACAGCTCAATCAGCATCTGTACAGACTCACAGGAACGAGCTGAACTGAATCCAGCGCTGTGTGTACCTCACAGAACAGCTGTACATAAACACTTCAACTCAATGACGTGTGACTCCAGCAGCAAGGAACGAGAGCGTTAGCTTCACTGCAGGAACACCACGCCCAAGAGAGATCATCTATTAAAGAGAACTCAATCCAGGAAAAAAGATATTCCCTTTCAAAACAACGGACTTAAAACTCCATTAAAGTCCAAACTTTTCGGAAAACAGAGACATTGTGGCATTCTGAGCTCATTTAAAAGCTAGTGTTCTCCTGAAAGATGACTAAACAAACTTTTAGTAGATACATGGCATGCACATAAAAACAAACATTTTGGTTTGTGGTTTGCAAATGTCATTTCATGCTGACTGCAGCTGAGCTATTTAGTGCTTTATATAAATAAATAAATAAATAATGTGCACTCATGAAGCACTCACAGAAAGTCAAGGAACATGTTTTAAGAAAATACAAAAGGCCATTTTAAATTAATATTGACGTCATTTCCAAGTCAGAGTCCATGTTTCCTCCAAATGTTAAGTCTTTATCTGAAAGCTTCAGCTCTCTTTCTAAGAGGAAAGAATGATAATGACCTGAAGTCAAAGCACCACCCAAACACGTTCATGCATACTAACAGATAACACCAATCCAGCGGGGAAGCAATTTCCTGCTCATAAATAAGAGCCACTGAATGGGCCCAATGTATTCAGAGGCATGAGATGACCAGCCCTGACCACTTAAAGACACGTTTCATTGGGTGGGAACAGATTTTTGTGGCTAGAAATGTTCCTTGAGGTCACATTTTCCAAAATGAAACGCTCTCCTATGTGGAAGACGTTTTCAAGTTTAAGGAATAACTCACCGGAAAATTAAAATTTGCTGCTCACCCTCAGGCCATCCAAGATAATTCAATAGAACAGAAAAGAAGATTTTTAGCTGAATCTCTACTGCCATTTTGAGAGTCAAAAAAAGCATATAAAGGCAAGACGAAATTAACAACCATTACGTTATATTGAGGTCTTATGAAGCAAAACAATCAGTCTGTGCAAGAAACTGAACATTGTTTAGAACAGTATAACTTGTAATCCAGACCCTCAGACAAACGGTTCAGTTCAGTAATGAATCATGGTTCCTTTTAGTGAACTGAATGAACCAGTTCACCAAATCTGAATCAGTTCACGGCTCAAGCAGCACAGATCAACAAGTTACTCAATCAAACTCACTTTCAGACGCCCGACAGTCACTCTGACTGGAAATGAGCCGAAATAGCGGCGAATCTGATCCTGTGATGAATGAACTGAACCTGAGCATGCGTGAACCGAACATGCGTGATTATGTAAAAGAGCTGGTGAATCAGTTATTTGAGCCAGTTCATTTTAATGAATCAGTTTGCAGAAAAGAATCAGATTTACAGGTAATAATGTTGTAAATAATTGCACAGACCAATTGTTTCGCTTCATAAGACCTCAATATATCGTCAGGAGCCACGAGTATTCATTTTGTCTTGCCTGTATTTGCTTTTTTTGACTCTCAAAGTGCTGGTAGCCATTGGCTTACATTTTATGAATCACCATGGATCACGGTTTCAGCTAAAAACCTTCTTTACAGTTCTACTCAAGAAAAAAAAAAAAAAAAAGTCACCTACATCATGGACGGCCTGAGGGTGAGTAAATTAACAGCACATTTTCATTTTTGGCTGACCTATAAAACACTTTAAAAGAGGTGAAATTATCCTATCACCCTAGAAAGCTCCTATCGAGCACATGCTCAGAAACAAAGGGCTTGAGGATCTGGGCTGGTCCAGCAGCGTTTAATAGGTGGCTTGATGTTTCCTGTGGTGCTAAATCAAAGATGAAAGCAGCGAAGAGGAGTGGAGCCGCTGCGGTCAGCCTGTGATGATTACTGCCGGAAAACACCTATTACCAGCACGTAGTCCAACACCACAGGATCACAAACACTGGTCCTTCGACTGCACTACCTTTACTGTACAGGAATTAAACACTCAGGAAATATGGATACAAGTGAAGCTGCGAGAGGAGAGCTAATATTAAATATAAACAAAGGGAAATTCTTAATAAAACGTCACTTTGAAACTAATGCATTAAACACAAAAAACATTTGCTTCTACTAAATATATATGAATGATAATTAAACAATTATACAAATTATATACATTATCTGAATTCTGAATTCAATCAAGTATATAGTATATTGCTTTACGTCAGGTAACTAAAACTAAAACCATTTTAAAAAATTGTTACTTGAAATAAAATAAACGATAACTGAAATGACAAAATTTAAAATAAATAAATAAATAAATAAATAAATTCAGCTAGTTGCCGAGGCAACATCTGCCATTTTAATTTAGTTTAACTTAATGTACTAAAATAACTAAAAATTAAATAAAAATTAATAAAAAAACTATACATATTTTACTAACTACTATAATGTCTAAAATCTGCAAAAATTACTAAAAATATAATATTATGAGTTAAAAACTGTAAAAATATCTCAATGAAACATGCACAACAACATAGTTGTGTAATGCATGTGATATAAAGGAGAAATGTCCTATATATCACATACAGCCATATGATAATAGTTTACAGTTTGCATTGAAATGAAAAATCAAATACATTTACTATAGTACATATTGCTTCACATGAGTATGCTGCATATATGCGAATAAAGTTGAACATACTTATATATGTGTGATATAAACAATCATGCAGTTGAGATTTAATAGAAATTACCAAAGTGTTTGTGAATGCGTGAAAGACTGCATGATCTGGAAAGCATCATATTTATGTAAAAATATGTGGTAAGCATCTGGCAATTTGTTGCTTGCTATGCAATCTTGATTTTATGTGCAAATTAAAATGCAATAACAACACAAGCGCTTGGGGGAAACCATAACGACACAACTATTATCACTAGAATTAGGTTAGTTTGTTTATATTTAGCTACCTGAGCAGTAACACACCTGACACAGACATCTGAAGAAAACTCTGCTCTTCAGACACTGAAACAATCCCGACCCTTCATGAGGATTACATGTAATCAGAAATACATGAGCGCCATTTGAGCACATTCCATCCAGTGTCAACATGATCCCGTTAGCTGGAATAGCGACGGATCGGAGGGGCAGGAAGCAGATGGGATTGTGGGATGTTGAGAGGATTAGCCCGCGGCAGCCAAGGCCTCGGGCTTCCCTTCGCTTCCAGAGATGATTAGCACATTCATGAGAGCACGCTGCTGCATTATTCATCAAAGATCCACCCAAAAACCAGCTTTTCCATCATTAGCTGCATGCATTATGCTAGCTTTGGCGTAATGAGGTGGCAGGCTTTGGCGTTGCTCAGCTTTCGTCAAATATTGCGGTCAAGATGGGAATGTGTGCCAAAACAGCATTACCTAGCTATTACGATGATCCACGACAGGCAAAAACTACTTAAGTGCAAACATTTCATAGCTTTTAAACAAACAGATGGCTTAGCGGTTAGCGCACAACCACTCGTCCCATTCATTACTCATCTCTCCTCTGGATAAAAACCACAAACGGCAAGTCAATAAGACCATTTCTGTAGGTTATAATATGAACTTTTTTGTATGCATTACAAAACCAACACTACATATGCTAAAATGTGCAGAATGCAATCAAAAAGCACACTGTAATGCCATTTACCAAAATGCAATGCACTAAACCACCCATTTCCAGTGTGACATATGAACTAAAAGTAATATCAAATTCTTGAGCCAATATCGAACCCAACACAAATGGATTTAAAAATGCAAAGTAGCCATATTTATTTCTGAAATGATAAAATGCATGTTGTAATGAGGTCATGTGACAACTACTTTGCATATGATTCTTTGGAATGTTTTTCATTTAATGCCACTAGATACTACAGTATCTTTGCAAAATAGATGTCAATACACCAACAGCAGTGTGCAGTATGTAGTACAGTAGGCCTCAAAAAAAAAAAAAAAAAATTACGCAAATTGTTGCGTCCGTTTTTAAAATGTATTATTATTCACAAAAGTTGTAGTAAATAGCTCTAAAGTCACTTTTAACTTCTTTATATTTCACAAAGTTTTATATATTAAATAATCAGTAGTATATTTATATATATATATATATATATATATATTTTAAATTGATCAAAAGTGACAGTAAAGACATTTGTAATGTTACAAAATATGTTTATTTCAAATAGATGTGGTTCTTTTGAACTTTCTATTCAAAGAATCCTGAAAAACAAATTGCATCATGGTTTCCACAAAAATATTCGGCAGCAAAAAATTTAAATTAATAATAATAATCAGAAATGTTTCTTGAGCAGAAAATCAGCATATTAGAATGATTTCTGAAGGATCATGTGACACTGATGCTGAAATTCACAGCTTTGATCACAGAAATAAATTACAATCTATAAATTAAATCTTCGCTAGATGTCGAAGTTACATGATGAGTTTCTAGCATTTGATGAATTAACGACAACTATCCAGCACTCGATCTGTTAGATCCATCCTTCAAAGTGTCTGCTAAGGTCAGGAATGAAGGATGAACGGGTGACAAACAGATGACAGATTATCTGTCCTTTACTCTGCCACCGGCTTAACCGACGCTACGCTTGAGGAGCTATTTCCAGAGATCTCCAGGAGAGGATTTAGGAGGAGGAGGAGGAGGAGGAGGAGGAGGAGGAGGAGGAGGAGGTGGTGGTGGTCGACGCCAAACACGGTCTGCTCGCTCCTGAGGGAGTCACAGCGGGGGCTCAGCAGGCTAATTCATGCTAGCGGCTAGTCCTCATGCACAACTCCATTCAGCAGCGTGACACGCTGTACAATATCATCAGGATCAGTCATGCTTTTGGACAATACACTGTAAAAATTTTTAGATTTTTCGAAGTTGTAAATGAAATATTATTGAAGTAGCTACATTTTACAAGAAAATTATATTTCAGCCTTTGTAGTTCAAATTGTAATGCTTAATTTAATGTATTACTAGCTGTTTCATTGCAATTATGAATTTTACAAGTAATTTTTGAGTGAAAATAAATATTTTCTTCACCTATTTATGCATTTATTTAGTAAAGTTGGCGTGTGGCTAGTCAATAACACAAAATCATAATAGTAGCTCACTACATACAATGCACTTTACAACATGGTCTAATTGGTTAACATTCGTTATGCATTAACTATCATAAACAAAGTTTTTTGTTTTTTCACTTTTAACTTTATATTTCACAAAATGGTTTATATACAGTATAAACTAGTAGCATATTTTCAGCAGTATTTTTTAAATTAATACTTTTATTCATCAAGGACACATTAAATTGCTCAAAAGTGACAGTAAAGACATTTATAATGTTTCAAATAAATGATTTCCATTTCAAATAAATGCTGTTCTTTTGAAGGATAAAATCAAAGAATGAAAGATAAAATGCATAACGGTTTCTGCAAAAATATTGTGCAGCACAACTGTTTTCAACATTGCTAATAATCAGAAATGTTTGTTGAGCAGCAAATCAGCATATTAGCATGATTTCTGAAGGATCATGTGACACTGAAGACTGGAGCAATGAAGTAAAAAAGTACAGTGCACATTTGTATGCTTAAGTACAGTATTTAATTCAGAATTTTCTTTAATAATTTATTCAAGACTGAATAAATATCACCTACAACACATACTACAGACCTTATTGTGAACAATTTTCAATGATAAAAATCACACACCGACAATTTTTACAGGTCAATATCCTGTTTCACGTGTATATAAACAGTTTTTCATGTTGACTTCTTTTTATTAATCAAGGATGCATTTATATATTTTTGAACTGATACCACAAGCCAACAGAATTATAGCTCAATACAAACCTCAAATTAGCCTAAAAAATTGGTTTATTTATCAGCTTTGAGTCATTAATCATCTATTTCATAACATTTCTTAATTTTATTTATAGAATTTAGCCTAATTATTAGTTTATTCGTTTCTATATTAGGTCACATTAGCTGCTGAAATGACCGTTCGATGTGTGCATATTCATCTACAAAATCCATAATTTATGGAAAATAATAATTCATAGTGTTTGCTCACTTGCTAAAATGTCCTGTCAAATGTTAAAACTTTATTTAGCAGATGTTTTTGTGCAGTTTATAATAGTATTGTTAAAAAATAATCACCATTTATGATTGCATCTGCATGGTGCTTTCTGGATTTCTGGTTGTCCTTGTGGAAACTCCCTGAGCGTGTGAAATGGATTGTTTCTGTATCAGGGCATCTGTCAGCGGTGTTACCCGATCATCTGTCTCTGTGTGTGTGTGTGTGTGTGTGTGTGTATGTTAGAGCTGATGTTGACCGGTGAGACAGAAAACCTCTGTAGTCGCAGCATCTCACGTCTGAATAATTCACGAAGGGGAAAGTACACCTGATGTTACACGCTCGCAGCAACGGCTGCATCCTGCTGGACAGAAACATTTACTGGCTACAGCGAATCACACAGGCTTCCAGTGTCAGAACACACACAACACATATCTGATACCACACAAACAGAGGATCACTCCCAGATGCATCAGATTTGACCCATTTCTAGCTAACATCAGACTTCTGTTCAGTAGTAAATGAATCTGTTTTACAGTAGTGTTTACACAAGTTTAGGGATGTTATGATTTTTTTTACATTTTTGAGAGAAGTCTCCTATGCTCACCAAGGCTGGATTTATTAGATCAAAATACACTAAAAATGTGAAATATTATTACATTTTAAAATAGCTGTTTGAATATAAAATTTAATTTATTTCTGTGAATTTTCAGCATCATTACTCCAGTCTTCAGAGTCACATGATCTTCAGAAATCATTCTAATTTGCTGATTTGCTGCTCAAGAAACATTTCTGATTATTATCAATGTTGAAAACTGTATATATATTTTTGTGAAAACTGTGACATTTAATTTTTCAGGATTCACAGATGAATAGAAAGCTCAAAAGAACATCATTTATTTGAAATAGAACCTTTTGTAACATTATAAATGTCTGTCACTTTTGATCAAATTCATGTGTCCTTGCTTAATAAAAGTATTAATTTCACTCAAAAAAGCAACGCATACACAAATCTTACTGCCTCCAAGCTCTTGTCATCATCACAGTGCCCTGCTCCAGCACTCAGGATATCCTGTCTGATGGGATCTCAATAAGGAAATCCCAATAGTCTTGGCACAGTTCCCGTTTCCAAGTTCACAGAAATCACATATCATCAGCTTTTAATCATGCAATATTATATTATATTTTTATTAAACTCTTTCACAATCCTACAAAATTGTATAGGATTTTATAGAATTTTTTTTTGTAAATAATCACCATGGTTTTTATTCGGTATCTTAGAACATGCTAACATACCGAATCAGCAGAGATTAAACTGCAAAAAAAAGTTTTTTTGATCATGCATGCCATCTTTTGAATTTACCCAGGCTATTTTCCTAGATAATTATTTATAATTATTCTGCATTTATAATATTTTAAGCCATCTGGATATGGAACAACTCTAATTTAATTCTGTGCAAGTCGACAATTACGAGCCCACATTCGGCAGCTGCTCATTGTCTAAATAGGCTTAATTAAAGTGTAAAGCAAAACTGCAGCTTTTACAGAGACATAAACATTCAGTCTGCTTGCACAACTAGTTGGTTTGAGTTGGTTTAAAATGAATCTAGTTTGTTTCGGTTAGTGTGCATTGCATCTGTCTTTTTCCCAGTGTCACATAGGTGATGTAGTTTCATCGGGTATGTATATTCTCTGGTTTGAAGAAAATGAAAGAAATGCCAAGTATTCGTGTAATGGAGGGTGTGTCGTGATGTTTGGGGATGTTATTGGATGCTTGGAGTCTGTGGTTTCCTTCCCCATGCAAGACTGTCATTTAGAAATGAGAAAAAAAGAAGTATGGTGGTCTGTATTTTTAAACAACATTTTAAGAGAAACACATTGCCATCAGATATTTTTATATGTATGGAAGAATCTCACAGACATTGTCAACAACACATATAACCCCAGAATATACAAAAAAAAAAGAAGGAAAAATGTAATTATATCTTGCATAAAAAGGAAGCATTTTATGTTTTTACATTGTAACTTTACTGAGGATTAAGCACTTTTTTATTTCAAAAAATCTAACATTTAATTGAAAATTTGGGGAAAATCACATCAGGAAATAAATATTTTACTCTAGTACACAATGGCCACAATTATTGGTACCCCTAGGAATTCTTGTGATTAAAATATCTCTGAAGTATATTCCCATTCATATTTGCATTTTTATCACGCCAGGGTGACTAGGAACATGAAATTGTCCAGCCATGGCTTCCTGTTTCACAGTATTATAAATATGAGGAAATCATTGATCACAAGGAGTAAAATCAAAGAATATAGCAAAAGATTGTTGAACTTCACAAATTTAGAAAGTGGCTGTAAGAAAGGAGCTAAATCATTGAAAATCCCCATTTCCACCATCAGGGCAATAATTAAGAATTTCCAATCAACTTAAGATGTCACAAATCTGCCTGGAAGAGGACGTGTGTCTATATCGTCCTAATGCACGGTGAGGAGGACAGTTTGAGTGGCTAAAGACTCTCCAAGGACCACAGCTGGAGAATTGCAGAGATTAGTTAAGTCTATTTGATAGAATCCATGATGTTGTGTGTCTAAACAAGATGTCCAGGACCTCCAGCAGAAATATAGGCCCACAACATCAAAAATACAGCAGAATATTTCATTGTACACATGGGGTACTTTTTATCCCTGTGTTCACCAAATCCCTGTGTTTGCTGCTAAAAAGCTCATGTTTTAGTTTCAACTGACTATAGAAGCCAGTCCCATTTGAAGTTCCAGTCGTGTCTGATAACTGAATATGCTGGAGTCTGTTTTTGGATGAGCTAGGAGAATTTTTCTTGAAACCCTCCCAAACAACATGTGGCGATGAAGCGGCTGTTTGACTTTTTTTTTTTTAAGGTTTTCTGACCCCGAGACTCAACTATTTTCTGCAATTCTCCAGCTGTGGTCCTTGGAGAGTCTTTAGCCACTGAAACTCTCCTTCTCACCGTGCATTAGGACGATATAGACACACCTCCTCTTCCAGGCAGTTTCCTAACATTTTATGTTGATTGGAAATTCGTAATTATTACCCTGATGGTGGAAATGGGAATTTTCACTGCTCTAGCTCTTATCTTAAAGCCACTTCACTAATTTGGGAAGCTCAATTATCTTTTGCTGCACATCAGAAATATATTCTTTGGTTTTTCTCATTGTGATGGATGAATAAGGGAATTTGGGCTTTGTTTTCCCTCCTATTTATATTTCTGTGAAACAGGAAGCCATGGCTGGATACTTTCATGTTCATAATCACGCTGGTGTGCTCAAAATTGTGAATATGAATGGGAATATACTTCAGAGATATTTTACTCATAAGAATTTCTAGGGGTGCCAATAATTGTGTCCAACGTGTATTAGAGAAAAACATTTATTTCATAGTGATATTTCCCCCCATTTTAAATTCTTATTATCCAATGAAAGGTTAGATTTTTGTGATAAAAAAAAAAAAAAAAAAAAAAGATCAAAAGGATTAACAATGCAGATTAATTTTCAAAGCCTTCTTTGATCATATTTACCAAGGGTGCTGATATTTTTGGCCATGACTGTGTATGTGTATGTATGTATGTATATATATATTTTTTATATTTAATTTTTTTTTTTTTAAACCAATTCTAATATAATAATTAGAAATTTAATATAAATGATAAATATAAAAAGATGTATTCTAATTATATTTATATAATTATATTTAAATCCAACGAAGTGCTGGGGGATTTCTGTGTGGTGTTTGTCTGTGAGCAGCAGTTTTCCATGAAGATTCCCAGTGCAGACTGACTCTCTGTTCTCACAGATTGAGACGCTCCAACAGGAAGAGCCGTGGCCCTTAGAGGAAACGCAGCCACTGCACGACACGGACACAGCCTCGGCTCACATTGTGTCCCAAATTAGTTCTTGGCCATTTGCATATACAGATTGTCGTGCTATCTGAACATGCATTATTTACCTCCAGCGAGCGTATAGCTGATGTTTCACTTCACTGCCTTTCAATTTGAATTTCTGGAGCGAACGTCCTTTCAGAAGCTCTGAAGCTTCACTTCGGCTTGCCTCTTTTGTCAAGGTTTATTTCTTATTCAAAGAATTCATTTTTTTATTCAACGAAAAACCTCACATTTGTGTCGTCAGTACAGATGAGAGAATTTCATGCTCTGATCCTAACTTCATTCACTTTTACTTACATTTGTGGCTTTATATATATTTTTACTGTATTTTATACTGTATTTTTAAATCAGAAACATTAATAAACCTTACTGGCCCAGATCTAAAGCAGTTAGCACTGTCAAATCTAGTCAAGATAAGTATGAAAGATAAGTATGAAATCAGATATTGTGAGTTCAAACCCTCAGTGGGTTCCCACAGGAAATCAGCCTTTCCAATCCCAGCATGCTTCTGTCATTGAGACTAACGAAGTTCAGCGAGAAGCATCCTCACAGCACAGATCAAACATCTGAAGTGTCAGACCGTCTTCTCTACATGACTGCGGGAGCTTCTGTCACATGTTGTATGTCATTAGACTGACATGAGCAGATAAGAGACACGCTTCGCCTCTGCCGTCTCTTTCAATAACAAAACCAGTATTTTCCCCAAAGACGTCGAATATACACTGTGCTTTCATAGAAATACAACAACAGAAATAAACAGTCAGCATGTGCTGAACTTATAATAAATAATTAGAGGTCGACTGATGGATCGGTTTTGCAGATTAAGCAGCACCGATAACGCTGGAACAATCAGTTATCTACAAAATCCATATGGTACATTTTCATGGGTCAGTACTGTTTTTATATATTTTTGTAATTTGTATTTATATTTATATATTTTTGTAATATTTTCATCACTATTTTATTTATAGCGTTATGTTTGTTTTCATTCAGTATCCATTTTAAAGATTATCGGTTGCTTAATCGGTTTATCAGCCAGTGTGGTCCAACCCAGTTATCGGTGAAAAAATTAGTTGACCTCTAGTTGTGATCACTCGTCTTATGTTGATTTAATATTTTATTTGATTCTCCATAAAAAAAACAACAACCACCTCAATGTGTGAGAAATATGAAACCCTCCATCATTGATTCCACAAAACCACAAGCTTACGATACATATTTATGATTTCACACCTCTGGCCTTTAGACGACAGATAAAGTCTTTCATCCATTTTTTATCCATTTTATTCTGAATTCTTGCCAGAGAGCATCTGCGCTGTGGCAGGTGTGTCAGATTCACTTTAGAGATCTGGAGGAGAACGCAATGGCTTTCAATGGCTCAGTAGGAAAGCAGCTCTTCCAGGAGATTTCTGGGAAAAAGAAGAAAAGAGCAGCATTCTTCCCTCTGATCAGCTATGAATGCATACCACCCAAAAGGCTTCTTCAACGGCTGATGGTGTAGATACGAATAGACCTAACAAGCAGGATGGACGTTATAATAATAAACATATTCTACTGAACTATAAATTAGCATTTTATGAAGAAAAGATGCCACGAGTAGTTGATACGTCTATGTGATTTTTATTTTTTTTTTGCACATTTTTTTTTTTTATCACCCACCACAAAAAATAAAAAAAATTATTTCCTCGAAAAATGTATTAGCCACTGCTATAAAAACTGCAATAAAAAAAAATATACAAATTCTATAGACATTTTAAATATAATAATACAAAAATAATAATAATAATAATAAATAGACAAAACAACAAAAGTACTAGAATATGAACTAAAATTAAAATGAATGTAGAATATATAATGATAAAACTAAATCTAAATATTAGTGAAAACTACACTAGTATAATATAGCATATTAATAAAACTAAATAAAACCAAAATAACACTAGCACATGAGTTAAGTTCAATTCATGCCCATTTTCAAAATAATATATGAAAAAATGAAATTAAATATGAACAGTGAAATAAAATGAAAAATAATAATAATAAAAAAAATTATGCACAATATTTTCAAAAAATTCTCTAGAAGTTTTGTGATTATTTATAAGTTTGCTGGTACAGTAGATTTTGCTGTTGACACAAAGGTTAGTTATAACACTTAAACAGCCAAGGTTATCGGGAGGTTTATTGACTGATGCTGATCTTAAAATGACCGATATATTAGAATAGAATAGAATAGAATAGAATAGAATAGAATAGAATAGAATGCTGAATGAAGTAGAGGCTAAAATCTGCAATCATTAAAAACAGATTAATCCACTGACTGATTCCAACAATGAGCTAAAACCAAGTAGGCCTAAATCAAACAAAACCAAAAGAGCTGTCAAAAGCCCTGCACACTGAAAACAAATGAAACGAAACCGCAGGTGATCTGTTTCTCCACAAGTCAGGTGTCACGTCTGGACGAAGACTGATTGTGGATCGCCTCAGGAAACCAAAAATCAATTTAGTGAGACTGACAGCGTTTACTGGCCGTTTCAAAACAGGAACAGCCACAGAACAGGAGCTCAGCGCTTTTATAGGCCTTATCTCTATATTAAAACAGCATCAGGTGGAGCCTGACTGCCCTCAGGGCATCACCGGAGAGCTGGGTGTGCCTCCAACCACCCATATACATTTCACAAACCCCAGAAACAAAGAGTCAGGTAACAGAATGAGCTGCCGTCCATTTGTCTGCTGCTTTTTCTTCAGCTCGGGTTGTATTTGCCTGCTGAGTGGCTGGAAGATACAAAAAAAGCTGGAATTCTGAGGGATTTCTCCTTCTTCTTCACTTACCCAACATGCCTGAGGAGCTTATGGCTCCCTTGGTGGCGATCAATGAGGGCATTTTCTCATTAGTGAACAAGACCGAGCTTTTCAAAATCATTAGCATTCCCTAGGGAGCTTAAGTGACGAAACAGGAGGGCAAGCGAACACAAAAGAGACTAAAGTTGAGGTGGAAAGCAGCAGATGCTTTAGTATGTTCTGGCTGGCCTGCTGAGGTACACAGCCAGATCTAATCACATATGAAATGCAGGGGTTTTCCACACAATTAAACCAGAGCTGTGCTGAAAATTAAAAATTAGCTTCCTGCCTACAACTCTGAAGAAATATAATACAAATGATGCAATGAAAAGCAATTCAAATACTGTTGTCACATGACCTCCTTACATTGTCCACCGCTGTCCAGTTATTGTCTTATATGCGTTAAATGCAAATAAAATGCAATAAATAAAATATAATGCAAAGCAATAAAACAAAAGGCAATGCAATAAAAAATAAAATGTAATCAAATGCAATAAAATAAAGTAAGGTGAACATAAAATGCAATAATTAAAATAAAGTAAAACAAAATGCAATGCAATATATGTCGTCCAATGCAATAAAAAGCAATGCAAGAAAATGAAAAACAACAGAAGGTAAATAATGCCTTACCGAGACCTCAAAGACTTCCTGAGTGTCATCCAGCATCTGGACCCGGATGGAGACCTGTCTGCCGGGGGGCATGGTGGGGGGCCGCTGACCAGGCTCCAGCGTACTGATGCCCATGCTCTCAGGGGCCCCAAGCCTCTGGCCCGCCACTGAGGGCCGCTCCTCTGGCTCCACCATACTTCTGCAAACCCACCTGACAACACAAATAATTTTTTATTATAACATTTATAAGAGGGCCAAAACACACAGACTCTATACCATGATATCACCACAGTACTTTTCTCTAAAGCTGGTCTAGTGATTGCAACGGACGTTTGCATAGTTTTCCTTTTTTGCAGCTGGAATTTCAACCTTGCGCTGCCCTGGAAAATGCCAAGGCGCGTGGAATGATTTATGATTCCTGAAATGTGTATTTCTGCAGTAAACAACTTGAGCTGCTACAGCAATTTCTCACACACGTCTTGATTTTAACCCTCGTTCTGCCTGACTGCTAGTTATCCAAATAAACACAGCTGTTAGTTATGACCAGCTCAAAAAAATTACGACCATTGGTAAAGAAGTGAACCTTACAATTCAACCTGGCAGCAACAGGTCAGGTAAATTTGTGTTTAGTAGACATGCTTTGTGATTTCAATTCCATCTTAATCTGTTTTTCCTTTGTTCATCCTTGCTAAAATTGCAATTCAATGTAATACAGCGTTATGTAATTTAATGCAATTCCATGTAATAATATGAGATGTAATTCAACACAACAAAATGCAATGCAATAAAAAATGCAAATGAAAAAGTGTGATGCATTTCAAAGTGATAAAATGCAATAAAATGCAAAGTAATACCATTCATTGCATTAAAATGCAATGCAATTCATTGTAGCAAAATTTACTGCAATACAAAAAATGCAATGCAATAAAATTAAATACAGTGCAATTGTATGTTGTATACATGTTTTTGACTGAACTACTACTTTCACAAAAACTGTCCAGAACTCAAGGTCTTTAATAATGTAGTGATGGCTTAAAGTCAAACAATAGGCCCATCATCTCTCACCACTGAAAAACGCAGAGTTTATGGGTTCAGGAAGGGTTTAGAGGCATTAAATCCAGGGATTTCTAACCCTAAAGAACCAGATCGCACACTGTACCTCCAAGACAATGACTGAATTATAAGCTTGCGTGGTTGAATGGACAATCATTTTAACCTTCAACTTGTTTTGAACACATTAAGAAGCAGAAATGTTCATTAAAGATGGGAAATTCCTTCAACTAAGACACTAAAAACAGCTTTTACTAGTTCTATTGGAATTGTCCTCATGCTAACCCATCTTTCTAAGGAACTGAGACTTAATGAAATTTACCCTCTAACAGACATCCTCCAAAATATTCCATTTACCCTCATATAAAGGGTTACACGATCAAATTTTTTATTTATATTAACTAACATTAACAGATTAATAAATAGTGTAATAAATGTAGTGTTCATTGTTCGTTCATGTTAATTAATACATGAACTAATGTTAACAAATGACACCTTATTGTAAAGTGTTACCAGTATTTCAGTGAACATCAATCTATTAACAGTAGCAATAAACCGCAGATTTACGGTCTTTGCTCGTCAGCAATTTGGCAAATGTTCTGACACTGATGTTGAGTGGTTTTCTGAATACAAAAATGACTATAAACTATGATCATAAATAAGAGCATAAAATAGTGATGGACCAATATATAATATGACAGATTAATTGGCCAGTATTTAGCCGTTATGAGATAATGGCCATGTCTGCACGACTAATTAAATGGATAGTTTATCAAAAAATGAAAACTGTGTCATGATTTACATAATTTACGGTACTTACATTTTTGGATGAACTTTCCTTTTAATAGAAATATTTGTTTCACTGATACTATTTTGAATATAAATAACATAAAAAAAATAAATATATGTACGTTTTTAAATATTTGTAAATATAAAATATAATATTTAATGTAATAGGCTATATAAAGTTTGTAATATATGTATATTATTCTTTCCAATTTGCACAATTTAAAAAAACAAAAAAGTATGAACCGATTAGTGATTAAAATAGTTGTTAACGCCTCAGTCTGTATCATTGCCTCATTCTATTTTCACTCCTTTTGTTATCTATTTTCTTTGGCAAAGCACAATAAAAGCAAACAGCTGCCATATTGTTTCTAAAATGTCAGTTACTTGATATATAGCCATCTTGTTTATTGAACTACTGAATAAAAACAATATCGCTGTGTATTCAGTGCAGCAACCCTTGTGTTTGGGTGAAAAATATCATTCATCTGCCAGCCTGTTCTCTAGACATCAGCCAATGAAAAACCTGTATCGCTCAAACACATGTAGCTGCATGGAATGAGTTACTACAGGAATCACAGAAGGAGAACGAGCCTAACCGCGCTATTGAAGCTGATGATATGTGAGGAAACACACACACACCTCAGCAACGGATAATCAAACGTACAAACGGTGCATTTGTATCAAAGAGAGATGAGACCAATTATCCGCTCATAGCACTGAAAAGCTTCTCCTATGACAACCTGAAGTGGTTTCCATGGAGACGACACTTTCAATTCTTCAACAGGAACCTCAGAAGTACAGTACAATCATAACATGACAGGAACATGTACAGTAGTGCTTCCTGGTGTTTACACAACACAAACACTGCCACGAGGATTTACATACTGAAACAAACATGACACGTGAGAAACCACACTGCTACATGCATGACAAAACAAAGTATCAGGATTCAATTCTACAACCAAAACATGCAAATGACATGAACATTAGTTCAACCAAAACAAAACAAAACAAAACTGATGCAGATTTACTCAGAAATTGCAAGTAAATTTCACAAATACGTACAAATAACACAAAGTAACACTGAACTGTACATGAAATTTGAAGTAGAAAGACTGAACGTATTTTCTTGCAAAGCATACTCCAATAATCTTTACAATAAAACAAAATGAAATGTAATGCAAAAAATGAATAAATCAAAATGCAATAAAGCAAAATAAAGTGCAATGCAATGCAAAAAATCCAATAAAGAAAAATAAAACAAAATGCACAGGCTACAAAAAAACACAACATACGATAAAGCAAAATAAAATGCAACGTAATGAAATGCCACTAAAGGCGAAGCAATACAGCAAAATGCAATGCAATGCAAAAAATGCAATGCAATAAAATGCAATGTAATGCAAAAGAATACAAAAAATTACAGTGCAACTAAGCCACAATAAAAAAAAAAAATGGGCAAAGACTGCAGCGCGACACTGAACTAACTAATACTCAGTAGCTTGATCACTTCTCTAACACTAAACAGGAGCAGTAATAAACAAATAAATAAACACATTCCAGCACTGATTGAATCTCAGATCCAGACTCTGAACTCTCATCTGATTCCCAAAGAATCACATTCCTCATCAGCACTTTGATGTGTGATAGAGAGAGACGAGTCTGGACAGGTTAACAGGCTTGAGGGGGTTTCTGCATCTACACCGTCAGAAAACTACACTAACCACCATCCCAAAGACCCGCTGAGTCTATCTGTGGCATTATGATAACAGTAGATCTAAAGGATGTGATGTTAATGAGGTTAGAGCAGATCAATAGAGCTTAGCAGACGTTTACAAAGCTTTGTTCATCAAGGGAACAAGGGAGCGAGGGAGACGTTCACTGTAACATGAGCTTTCCTGCAATGGAACAAGTTGGTTGTGAGATTGACTTTCTGCTGTTTGACATTTTGTGTGACAAAGAGGACTGTTATAGATGATGAAAAGAGAAGCCAAAAACATTGTTTTTCAAGGGCCACTCTTAAAATAAAAATAAAAAAACATTAAAAAACAATACAATAATAAAAATAACTTATTTGACATTTTTAAATGATTAAATATTATTAAATCTAAATAAATAAAATTATAATAAAATCCAAAATTATTGAAGACAATACACAATCTTAATGAAAATAAACTTGTTTTACACAATTTACTTAATAATAAAAAAATAAATAAACAAGCAAAAATCAATTTTTTAATCTAAACAAATGCATAAAATAAATAATACAAATTATTTTACACAATTTACTTTCACAACTTTCTCATTTTTATTTTCTGTTTTGTTTTATAGGATGCATTATGCATTGACAAATTTGTTATTAAACTCAAAAAAGGGCTCGTTATACCAATTCTGCAAATCACCAAGTGGTCATTTTATTGGTCAACACTGATCATCTTAAAACAGCCAGATTTAAGCCGATTTAATGGTCTGCCCAATATTATCGGTCCTTCACTAACACTTAGGTAGAGTTACCAACCGATAATCATGAAAAGACCAGATATTGGCAGATTAATCTGGCTAAATGACATATCAGTAAATCAACATTACTTGATCAACCAAGCAGTTGATAATCTCAAATAAATGTCAGATTTATCGGTATTGCCTTATTTATCGGTTTATCTCTAACACTTTTGTTAACTGACCATCTGGGCACAGTTATCAACCAACATTACTGTCAGGTACTGGTTAATAACGACTAACAAAAGTAAAAAGTAAGAAAAACAGAGCAAGAATAATAGACACGAAAAACAGAAGAAGACTGGACGGGACAGAGAAAGACCAACAGGCTCCCATGAAGTCTTCAGGGGCCGGTCCACAAGCACAAACACCGCAATAAAGGGGCCCATTCTTTCCTGTCCCGGGCCGAAGTTACTGGTTACACACATTTAAACTGAATGAGTAATTGAGAAGCGGCTCCTCGGGGACCTTTAATCCCCCTCGGCTGGCAGTTTCATTACCCGCCCAAAACCCACTCGTTTGGGACAGAGTCTTGAGAGTCTAATTTATGTGTTAACCAATGAACGTCTGCCGCTCTATTAGCAAAGCCTCACTGTACCAGAGTGGCCCGTTAATTACAGAGAGACCGATCACGAGAACAATGCAAACACAAACAGCAGGGTACAAAGACCTCTAAAGAACTGGATTTCCATTCAAACCAGAGCCATTAAAACCCACTTACAGAAACACAATGACAAATGCACCTTCATTATCTTTAATCTTCCTCGCGCTATCTTTAGTTCACCCATTTTTAACAGGCCATTTGCAGAAATTACAAAGCAAAAAGCAAAGAAACTCCTCTGTTGTTGGATAAAGCTTGCATTTAAACCATGCGCCGGTTTGAAACACAGATGACGAGAAGCGCACCGGTTACTGGTTCGACAGGTTGACCGAGCTTCTTTTGCAGGCAGATTCAACAAGACTTTCTCACACTCCAGCTTCTGCTAATATCATCTCAGAGGAGCTTCATTTGTTTCCTCAGAGCTCATAATCTTTCCCAAAGGAGATCGGACAAACATAAAGAGGAGGGATCACGTTCCCATAACCGCGTATAGATCAGATCAGCTTCTAATCTCATTTCAGCCGCACTGAGAGCTGTACAATACAGCATATACAGAAACAAAACAACAAATTACAATATGAGATTTTATCTTTTTATGTTTTTAATAAGTTGTTCAGAGGTTGCAAGTGAATGTATGTTTACACAACAACAATGTACCAAAAAAAGTTTTTCCTTCGCGTTTTTGAAACAACAGACAACTAGGGCTGAAACGATTAGTCGACATTATTAACAACAAATATTTTTGTTTTTGAATAATCGTTTGATCTCAACGTAGTGTAAGGGCCTGCACATGGCACTCGTGGGACGTGCAAACAAAACCAAACCTTGGAGTGTAGGAAAGTTTTACAAAAATTCAAACAAAAAAATTTTCTAGATATACTCACTCTGGTTAGGGCTAAAAAGAAGTCTATTATAAGCAAACAATGGGTTTACTGTTAACAAACATCCTGACACTGCTTTAGATGAATGCGTAAATAACACGCTTTCCTCTCAGTAACTAAATATACACACAAACATGACGAAAACAGCAGTTAAGAAAGCATCAGATCAGAGAGATGTGGATGTAGAAGTCACGTGACATTTATTTTTATAACACTTTACGCAATAGATGCTTGATTTTCTGCTATAAAGCATCTCTATACGTGTATGAATATGTATAGCTCTATATTTGAACGAACTGTAAATGCTGAATAATCGATAATGAATCATTTTTAAGCCAAAATGCTTAAAAAGTTTCACTTTTTTTTTTTATCATTAAAGACATTGCTAAGCAGTTGCTAGGGTGTTGTGGTATCTCGCTATGTGGTTGCTAAGGCATTCTGAGTGGTTTTAAGCATGTTGCTCTTTACTTCCCACAGTGTTCTGGATGGATGCTATAGCATTGTTGGCTGGTTGCTAGGGCATTGCTATGCACTGCTATCTGCCTGTTGCTATGCAGTTACCACAGTGTCATTATACAGTGTGTGCAGAATTATTAGGTAAGTTGATATTCTGGTCATATTTTTTTTCCAAGAACATTTTACCAATTCCAAACCACATCAATCTTAGTAACTACTATTGATTTTGTATTTAATAATTTATAAGTGATATATAATTGTCCATGAAGGCTGATAGTCAGAAACGTCTTATTTCAGGTGTGCTGAATTATTAGGCAGGTTTTCCTTTACAGATAAAATGAGCCAAAAATGAGATTGAACTCAAGAATAAAAGTTAAAAAAATTATTAAATGCCCATGAGAAGGATGCAATTCCTTGCAGTTCGTCTTTCTATAATTTGCCATTAGCAGGAAGCGTCTCATGCTAACCTGTCACAGTGAACGCTGGCAAATGTGCGAAAGGGAAACCTGTGCAAGCAGGCCACAAATGGGAAAGTTTTACACAAAATAGGAAGCATGTGAACACAGAAGCAAGGTCACACACAGATAAACAACTCGTCTGAGAGAAGAAACAGGAAGTACTTCTTGGACAAAAGCTATTAGGGTAAACGTACCTATTAAGCTCACCAAAATCTACACTGAAACATTTTTAGTGCACAAGATATTGGTTTCAGTACAAAAAGTTATGTTAAAATAAAATATTAATCCCTCACACAAAAATATTTTATTTTAAATGCATTTCAATTAAGATATACTGTACATCATTAAATTCAAAAAGTCTGGCTGTGCTTAATGGGTACATTTGTGTGTTCTTTAAGCACACCCCTGTTCCCATTAAGCTCACATAATGCTTTATTAAAAGTTCTTGTTTATTTTAAGGAAAAAAACAGAATACTAAAATCAAGCAACAAGGCATTCACGTCGATCAGTTATATATTCCTAATGAAGTGTCATTTAAGCACATTGCAACATCTAGACTAGTCCACGTTCAGCTAAGTAACACATTCAAAAATCAAATAAAACATTTAATTCATGGGGATGAACACAGAAACTGGCCTCATTATGAAAGCTCTTTTTAAATGGATGTTGACTTAACTATAGTCTCTTAAGGCTGGAATACACTACATGACTTTTCCTCTGATTGTCCACAGTCTGGAGAAGTTGATGCTGTAGTTGCCAAAGATCAGAACCAGTCTGTAGATTTGAGTCGACAGAATCCATAGAAAATTGATTAACTTAACTTAAAGTGACAACCATCAGTTAATATTTACAGTCTGTTTATGAATTATTTACATAGACGTTCAATGCGGAAGAGCTTAAAGAGAGCACACTGAGCTTAATCGCAGCAGCAACTATTTTTTATAAATTTAATGTAATATTCATTAAAATGACAGGATTTTGCTAAATAAATAGTCTAGGTCATGTATTAAGTTCATACATATTTTAATATGACCAACTATTATTAACCATATCTATGAAATTATACTTTTTCTTATTGATGTCACACTGAAGCTGTGATTTTCATAGTCGTGCACCCTTTAAGCTCACCTTGCAACAATATGAAATCTTTAAAAATTACAGCACTGTAAAACGACAGACCAGCAATAAACTGTCAATGTATAATATTATGGATGTAAAAGTACAAGCCAGTAATGCCTGTGAAGTAATATATTAGCGTAGCACACAATCTTATACAGCTAGTCAGCTAACTGTGTTCTGTAGCATCTGCGCTGTGTTGCTAAAACTATCTTTCGGATCTAATGTAATTATTTCCCACATCCAAGTTCCAGGTTATAATATGCAAAAGTCTGAACATTAATCTCTTAATTTTACAATAAGTAGTGAAACTCACCCAAAATAAAGGCTTAAACATCTAAAAAAACGCACATTTAAGGAGTTCCTCTTTTGGTGAAAGTTTTCAGACAGCTTTCAAAATGGCCGCCATACAGTGTGCACACATAGAGACTCATATCTCAGTGTGCGATGATCTAATTGACTTGAAATTACAGGAGGGATGTAGTAACAAACACATCAATTGGTTAAGACATCAAGTAGGATAATAAATTATTTTTTTCTTTTTATAATCTGATCTCAAAAATGGAAGTGTGCTTAATGGGTACGTTTTCCCTGTGTCTCATTAAAACCAAAGTGCAAACCTATTTCAGTAGCAAGTCGCTAGTCAATGATCTCATGCGGGGTAAAACAGGGTATTTGATGCCTTCCCAAACTGTTACTTTATTTAAACTCTCTCACACAAACATCTTTCTTTTTCCATCCTATACAAACACACACACACCCATCACAGAAAACAGCGAACGAGGAACACATTACGAGCAGCGTGGGTTCATTCCCAGACTCTCGCTCTGCTAGTTAACCTGCCTTTCAACTTGTTTGCCTGAAAGTTCCCAGTGTTCATTGAGGCGCACGGAGTGAAACAGAGGCTTCAGTTTGAGACAGACTCAACAACATACACATCTGAACGCATGGTTCAACACCGCTGGCCCAGGGACTGATGGGAAGGGAAACTCTGTAAAACAGACTTTGAGGATATACTGCTTGTAAACATATTAAATGAGTACGACACTTATCATTTTGGCTAAATACCAAAACAATACTGAAAATTCGTATTGTGATTAACATGCTCAAACATGCATGACAATGATTGTACTAAAAACAGAAACGTTTTTCTTTGCATTCACACGGATTCACATAAATGACTAAAAGCGCTGTATTATATGGTGGCCCAGTAGTGCACAACACAATGAAATCACAATGGAAACAAGCCAAAGCACAACACAACACAAACAAGCCTCAACACAATGGAAAAAAAGTCGGAACACAGCGAAATTAGCACAAAACAACGAAATTAGTCCTAGGTGTTGTGTTGTGCACTACTGGGCCACCATAGTATTATCATGCCAGGCCAGTAGTTGGCGATGACACTTTGCATGCACACATATGCATTCCTACAGACTGAACACGTAACACGCTTACGCATGTCGTCACCGTTTTCACAAATTTGCATTTGCGTAGTTTTCATGGAGAAGATAACAGTATTGTTTCCGAAAACTTGCGCTTTTGAAACCCAATTCCAAAGTTTGTTTTCAGGCCCCCAAAATGTTGTTGTGTAAATGAACGGCTAAAATAAAAAGTTTTCCATTTTTACACCCCATAACTTTTAAGTACCAAGTACACACTTTAGTGTGCATGTCGTGCAATGATAAGAAAAGTGGGCTGTTATTTATTAAGATTTTTATATATATATATATATTTTTTTTTTTTTTTTTTTTTTCTTTCTTTTACAGAAATAACAATAATGATCACCATAGTAAATTTATGCATAATAAGATAAATAAATAAATGTAGTAAATAAATGGCTATTTATGGCATGAAATATGATGCTAAAACTGTAGAAATTATGATTACCGTGGTCATTTTGATAAAAGACTTTGGAAAATCCATGCCAATGCGTGTGCTTACAGTGGGCCAGCAGATGTAGGTTAGTCGAGTAATCCCTGAGGTTCAGATGTTAGTAGGTTAAGCTGCATTGACTTTGTGTGTGTGTGTGTGTGTGTGTGTGTTTTAGCCAAATCAAGAATTCATGTGACAGGGAAATTCCATAATGCCTTGCACACCCACATAAAAAACCACATCACGTGAAAAATTTATGCAATTAAGAAAAAAGTCAATACTGGTGCTTCATCTACTTCTGGTTTAAGTCCATACATCAATATGCTGCGTTGCATTAGTTAAAAAGCAGGCTGAGGGAAAAGCAATACTGTGGTAATACCATTATCAAATAATACCATGGTAGTCTAAAATATTTTAAAGAAAACCATTTGTAAACCATTTTATTACTATGGTACCAAAATTGCAACAAGGTAATACTATGTTTTTGGACAAGGGCCAATGCATTCTTGGAAGTACCTTGGAGTGCCATTTAAATAACCTACCATCGCTATACCATGTATACTCCCGAGGTACTCTTGTAGGATCAAACAAAACATGGTATCACCATAGTATTTTTGCTAAACGTAAAAGTATAGTAGAGTTCCGCAAAAAAGCACCATGGTAAAGCACTATAGTAAATCTTTGATGTTCAGAGGTGAGGAGTGGAAACATACGATATGACGCGTGGCAACAGCGGCGGCGCGAGAGATTTAATCGTGTAGCCATGGAAACCGCTACAATGTATCTAGAGATCGTAAGATTAATAGTTATTCTTATTCGCCGCCGCCGGTTTATTGCGAGCCAATAAAATAACCCGGAATCTTACCTTTACTGCTGAATAAATACTCCTTGCGTCTGGATAACTCCGTAACTATGTCGTTAAATGATATTCCGCGGAAGTAACGCGCAAAGCAGCGGTAGAAGTCGCGTTAAGTCGGTTTGTCGGTGGTTATTCGCGGGAAGCGCTGCAATCCACTGTCTTCCCAGACGCCATGACTGAACGACTGATCCCAAACTGATTTCATACAATAAAACACCGCCTCCAGCCTCCGACACCAGCACTACAGCCTCGTGAATGCCGTGATGAGAACAGCGACACCTGGCGGCGGATTCAAACACCACCTGCTCGAGTCCTGTGGTAAGGCAAGTACCACATTTCACTTTACCAAGGTGGTACATTTTTACAGTTCAAGGACTAGGACATCACAAAAGCTTCCAGGAACTTTAAAAGTCCAAATTTACAGTCTTATAAAGTATTGTGACTTGAGTAACAGCGCCACCAAGCTGTGGATGCATCACTTCCCTTCAAATAAAGTGGTAAATAAATGGGGAGGGGGGTTCTATAATAACATTTAATTAAAGGAATTAGCATCGATTCATTTGAAATCAGTCCAAAAGATTCCAACATAAATTACAATGTACAGTAGTCAACATCTGAAGTACCTTTTGGGTTCTTCTCAACTTTGACGAACCTTTTTAATCCACTATAGTTCCCAACAAAAACAATTTTAACTGCTACCAAAATACTAGTTACTATGACTGTAACCAGCGTTGGGTCAAATGCATTACTAAATACTGTAATTTAATTACTTTTCCCTTAAAAAAAAAAAAGTAAAGACTACTTTCTCTAATGTAATTAGTTAGGTAACTTCAAACACTATATAGACCATAATACTATATATTATGAATAATTCTGTATAAAGCAACAGTGGATTTAACGTGTTAACCTCCTTTTTGGTCCGTTTATGCAATTTTATATTTATTTTAAAGTCTTAGAGCAGTTTCATGTCTTTCTTTATTGTTCAGCTGGTCGAGGTTGATATGGGATTTAGAAATAATTAGTAATAATGCAATACTTTTAGAGCCGATAATTAGTAATCCAATTATGCAGTTGAAGACGCAACTAGTAATTCATATTTTAGAAAAACTTACTCAAGTACAGTTTTCTAGACATGCTAACACTAAAAATCAGGTTAACACCATCAAATTTAACTGGAATGAAAATGAAATCTGTGATCGACCTTAGATCATGTAACTTTTTTCGTTAGCTGAACAAGCACCAAGTCATTAAACATCACAATCCACTGGACGCGCCATACTTCATCCCCTCGCAGCCTCATTTTCATTCCCGCCAAAAGTAGCATCTTAAAGTAAAGGTTTGTTTTGACTAGAACTCACTTAAAAACTGACCAAGTAGATACAGAGTTTGTCTCATTTGTTTATTCTTTTAAACCTACATAATTTCACTGATATTGCTAGTGACAATCAACTACAAACGTTATATAAAAGCTCTTAACACCAAGGTTATCTCTAGTTACTGCCGTAAAACCATAAAAGACCATGTAAACAGCTTCCGTTTCCGCTTTCTGTAGCCTCTCGTTAACAATGGTTAAGAACGAGCGCTTGAGAGAGTAAACCTACTGAATCAAGTTTACTAGCTAAGAAAAGCAACATTTCAATTTGAACATTTCAAATAAAAAACAAAAACTACTGGATTCCAGTTTCACATTGAGAGCAGGCACATCACAATGAAACACTGACACAAAGTTCATCATGTCTTGCAGCTTTAATACTGAAAGTGTTGTAAAATGATTAACCAGGAGAGATTGCATATCATACAAATGTTCCATGGACACGTGACAACTCCTAAGCCAACCGGCCTCAGATTTGTGCATTTCCTTCATAATATCAGAAGCCCGAACCCAGAGTCCCGGTTTTCCAATGTAGTTTATTTCATTGCATGGATTAAGTGAGCCAGTGACAGACAATGTTAGCCGTAACGGACATCATCAGCAAAGGTGGAGCAAACCGTTGCCCGTTTTTCCCCAAAACATCAGTGCCAGCGTCGAAGAAAAGAAAACAAACCTAAAAAAAAAAAATAAGTCGACGACATGACCGCTGCATCATCGCTCTACTGCATTCGAGCTCAACCAACACGAGTCCGTTCAGTCCGATCCGGAGAAGAGAGTCGGACCGAGCCCCAAATCAGCTTCGGCAAGGATCGACAGACACACGAGTTGACAAAACAACTAGAACTGATCTCGAAAGGGAGAAAAGCACAAGTTCTACACCAGAAATTCTTAGAGATCTACGATGGATGACTGTTAGTTTCATTTCATACCCCTAAACACCCCCCCGCCCCACGTCCGCTCAAGATGAGGGTTTCTGAAGCCATTGGCCCTTTTTGAGGTGAAACAAACGCACGCACTCGCCGAACCCTCGGCCCCGTTGTTGAAGACTTCGAGAGATCGGGTCCAGACGGCTCAGAGGCCCAACACAAACTCAAGGTCACATGACGGTTCTTTAGTCGAAATAGGGAAAGGGCCAAAAATCAAGATGTGGAACTCCAGGTGCAAAGTTTTGAATCCTCAATCGATGGGCTGTTTTACAGGGTTAAGGCTTCGCTCGTTCACTCAGGCCGTGTTCAGGAGGTCCTGGATGGCCTTCTGCTGCGTCTCGTTGAGCGCCGATACACACTGCGTCCAGAGTCCTCCAGAAACCTGGAGAGAAACACATGCAGCGCAGTCAGACCATTTGACACGGAAATACATGCAAATTCTGCCTGTGCTCGGTCTAAAAGTGGACTAACTAAAAAGAAAAAACCCACCATGTATACTGAACACATTTTAAAGCATATTTAGAAAATGTTTAACGAAATCTTTATAAACGTTGAATTGTTTATTCTTGTTCTTTAAGCATATAGCAAACAAATATTTAAAAAGCACAAATACATTTTAGAATATTTACATGCATAAATGAACTATTTTTGAATACACTGTTTTACTACATCTTCACACCATTTATACTTTTAAACGCATCAAATACAAATATTTAACTACATGACTAGACAACTGAAATTAAATTAAGCATAAATACAAAATTTAAATGCATAAATTTGAATGATATTATATACACATTTATACTGTACATGCAATATAAGAAATAGAAATATTGTACACGACTAGGGTGGCATTAGATGAAATATTTTAACACTACAATTTGCAATATTTAGATTTACACTGAATATATTTTAAGATTTTGAATATTTTACAACATTAAAGAACAAGGATAAACATTTGTAACATAAAAATTTTATATTTACAGGCACCAATATAACAATTAGAAATAACTACATGAATTTAAAACAAATGCAATGCTAGGATCTCTGAAAGCTAAAACTGTTAACATGCATAAATCGGCCCTTTAATGCTCAATTTATGATTTTGATGCTCATTTTTATATTGTAAACCATTAAGGCATGTCTGACATTTTTAAATCTATAAGCATCAATAGATTAAGTAACTTGGTGAATATTACTGTTTGTATTTATGCATTTATATAAAAAAATAAATAAAATAGACGAGACAAGTCACTCATTGCATGTAGAAACTGAAAACATTTTTAATTTTGCAATTCTGCATCAGTCTGAGGTCTTCTACTGGTGTTAGTCCGCCTGTATGTGATAAAGCAGTCAGTTCATATTGCATGACATTAAACTTACTTGTACTTGACGAATAACGTTGGCCAATCGTTTGCTACAACCGTCTTCCCCTTTAATCGATTCATTCACAACACCATCAGCAATTATGATGAAAATCTTGGGAAGGTTCGTATTATCAGGTCCAAGAACGATGGGATTGTTACTGTAGGAGGAAACGGACATTAAACTCAAATCTGCATCCAAGACTCCCAGAGTTCACATCGGCTGACAGACACGCACCTTTCAATAAGGTCACAGAGATAGTTGAATGTGTGGACAGCTTCCTCTTTATCCTCGTTGAGTGGCAGCCAGGACAGCCAATGAGGGAGGATCTCGTTGACGTTGACGCACTCGGGGCGGTACTTCATGACTTTGGCCACAGCAGAGATGCAGTTCTCCGTGGCGTTGACGTTTTCTTTAACTCTGGAGTCTGCTGACTGGATCACACCCACAAGCAGCGGGACAGCCTCTGGAACAACAACCACAATGTGCATGAATATAATATGTAGGGACTAGGGGTGGGCGATATGGCAAAAATATATCAATATTTTTAAGAAAAATCACGATTCACGATTTTAATCACGATTCTTTGTCATGTTGGTTTTACTATTTTACAAGTTGTCTGAGCATTACAGCCAAACTAACTTCCCTATTATAAAAAGAAAACCTTTCAAGGTAACAAATATTTAAAAAAAAAAAGAATGGCGGATATTTAGGCAAAGTGGGCGAAGATAAAAATCTGTCATTTTATCTTTGTTATTAAAAAAAATTAGAACAAAGATACACATACTATACAAGTAAAACTGTTTTATTTTCAGGTACAATAGGTGCATTTAGCAGGAGCATTCGAGAAATTGAATCAACAAATATAAAAATAAAACACTATATAGATTGATTCCTATTAAATCAACTGCATTAACGTTTTTCAGTCAAGAGTAGTGAGTGATTTTTCTGTGTTTTATTAATATTGCAGGAATAATTAACCCCAAAATAAAAAGTTTTATATTTATACCATCATTTACTCACGAACATGGAAAACCAAACAGTTGCTGGTCCCCAGTGACTTATTCCATTTTTTTTTTTTTCCCTCTATCAAAAGTCAATGTGGACCAGATACTATTTGGTTACCCACATTCTTCAAAATATCTTGTGTTCAGCACAAGAAAAAAAATTAATACAGATTTGGGACAACATGCGAGTTAGTAAATAATGACAAATTAAATTAAGGTGAACTATCCCTTTAAATGACAGTCGGCAGCATGTTCAGTACTGCCCCTTTAAGACATGCACGCATCTAATATACAGAGGCACGCATCCGTTTTCTCTCAGCTGTTTACTTACTCGTTTTAGACATAAGCAACGGAGTCTATACATAAACCTTGTGTGTTTTGACAGTATTAGTGCACAAGATAACTTAGTTCAGTAATAAGGCGCTTTTGACAGGCTTTAGCACGCGTGCTTTGGGTGTACGGGCTCAGAAAAAGCGCACGTCAGAACGACACGTGAATAAAACATTTAACCGGCAAGGCTTTAAAGCAGATCCGAATAATGTACAGTATATTGAGACGGAGGAATAAGAACTGCAGCTGATAGAATGTGCGCTGTAGCACGATACTACGATATTTCTTCAAAAGCAGATCGTGGAGACATTATACTCCACGATCACAAAAATTTTTAAAAAAAAAGCCATATCGCACACCCCTAGTAGGGACCTATGATATCCATGAAGCAGAAACCGATCCCAGAATCAACTAAAATAACGCGGAATGTCATGGCATTTGGCAAATTTCAGAGGAATAAATCAAGTCCAACAATACTGCATAAGTTCAGAAAAATCTCAATTTTGATTAAAATTAAACCATGACAATGCAATCCAGAAAAATTTAAAAATAAAACATAGGGACCTAAAAGTGAAGTTATTAAACGTGATAAATTAGTTAAATAGCGAGCATAATAAACATTTCATGATTTAAGACATGCTCTTTTTTAAAACAATTTAAATAATTAAAAAAAAAATAAATAAATAAAAAAAAGTTACTTATCAAATTATTGACTCTGCAGTTTATTAAGTTAAACAATTTACATCTTTAAGGATAAGACATGCTTCTTGATTACTAAAATTTAACCATTAGAACAGAATCCAGAAAAACTGAAAAAAAAAAAAAAAATAGCACTGACTTCATAGGGCCCTACTGATGCTAATAACACTGGAAAGCACAGAGGACGTCTCACCTGTGAAAGCAGGCCTATAGCTGTCTCCTCCAAACTGAGCCATGACTCCGACGCCGTACGCAGCCGCCTGTCGCACCTCCGGGCTGGTGTCACACAGCGCCTGCATCATGGGCCGCAGGAAGTACTCTGCGTATTTGAAGGAAGAAGGGCTGCAGTGTTCGATGATGTCATCAAATATGCACAGACCCCACTGTCTGTCCGCCCAGGGTCTGTGAGGACACTGTCAGGGACACAATACCATAAACACTCTATAACCAGGTAAGGGTCATGCTATAGAAAATATCCACTTTTGGTATGGCAAGATGTCTTAATGTGCATTTCTTTTTCTAACATTTAAACAATATTATTAGATTACATTTTGACTTCATGAATACACAAATGACAGCTTAATGATTTATAAAAATCTTTGTGCATTTATCCATAAGGAAGGTGACACCAGTGACAATTTATGAATGCATTTTATAAAACAGATGCTGCAAGGTATGGTATAAGTAGTTTCATTCATTTTTATTCTAGTTTTTTTTTTTTTTTTACAATTCCCTAATAAAGCAGGTTACACCAGTGAGTTCAGCTAAAAGCTTCTTATGAAATCATAAGTGAGAATTTCTGATAAGAGACAGTTGGACTTATCCTGTATATACACAAATATTTGTTGAATTTAAAAAGAAAATCCACATTCAAATGCAAAAAACGTTGCATTTGAATTTTAGGTGCCCGTCAGGCTGCCTTATCAGTGGTGCACAAGACATGTAGGTGTCTTTGCATTTTAATGCTTTTAGTCTATCCAGTTGAACCCACTGGATGCAGCGCTGCTCAGTCAAAATATTGCAGAAAAAGAGAACAATGCGGAGATGTTTACGTCAAAACTGAAGCCAAGCTGTTCACACAGAACGCATATGTCCCTATAGAAAATGCGCCATCACCATTGCACTCACGTCGCACAAATGTTTAGAAAGCCATGTAAAATTGCAAGTTCAACTTTTAAAAAAAACATGTCGAGATTTTGATGCTCTGTGATTTGTTTTCAGTCCTTAGTATTAAACTATACATGCATAATTACACAGCTTAAACAATTAGAAACAAAAAGCATCATGTATAGTTTATAAACATTAAGCACTTTTCAAAGATAGTGTTATTTTTAATGCTCTGAAGAAACATGCATTAGTAATATTTTACTTGTGCACCCTCTTGTGGCCTCAGGAGAGAAGCCAAAATCCCCCCCTCCCGAACTGAAATTATGTCTTTTAAATATAATTAGAACATTGATAATATTTTAGTACAAAATTCAAATTTTGTTTTCCATCCAATTTGACAGCCCTACTATGGATGAGCAGTAGTAGTATATTTTTCTTTAATGCCACGTCAGCATCTTAGGCTATTTTCATAGCAAAAACATGAAAATTAAATATAAACCAGCATACAAACGAGTTATTACACAAGATTTTTTTGACTACGGATGAAAAATAGCCTTTGGCTAATTCTAGTACATTTACAGAAGTGCTTTATTAATGTACAATGTCCTGTTAACTAAAATAAAAATAAATACATTGCATTTTAAAAATAGAAGAAAAACCTGTTTTTGACCTCAAAATAAAGCCCTTTCCCTCTGTACATGGCTGTGGGGACGAGCAGTTTTGTGGTGCCTGGAACTCTATATAATTAATTAAAAACAACAAATATTCCACATTGATGGCTCAAGGTGGTGTAATTATTTTAAAATGAAACGATGTGTTATTTGAACAATGAAATTGTAACCCTAAAGTGTTTTTCAAGTGTAATATTTCTGTAAAGGCTAGGAACAGAAAAACAGATTTCCATAGAATGACCCTTAAAAACTCAGCTTAACAGCAGACGTGAGGACTTACGATCAGATTGACGATGAGCTGCAGCAGCTGCTCGAACCACAGAAGAACCTTCTCTCTGTAGCTGCTGAAGATGGAGTGCAGGATGTCCGACACCTTGGTCAAGATGTAGACGTCGTTGTCATCCTGAACATACAGATCAAGAGCAGCTTCATTAGTGATCTAAACCAATGAATCGCTTAGAAACGCATGTTAGATAAGCTGCGCACCTCGTCTTGTAACGTCTCCTCAACCTGCTCGTCATAGTCTTCATCTTGTCGTTTGGCTGCGGAGAACAATTAGTAAAGCTTCACAAACCTGTATGACTTTCCATATGAAAGTTTATAACATTACCTATCAGGCCTTCAAGATTGCGATTGGCTGATAAAGGCATTCCATTAGCCAATCAAAAACTCTGAAAATTCTAATAAAAATATTTTTGCCAGTTATCGTAAAATTGTGCAAGTTTCTTGATTTCAAATAATTAGACATGCGTTTTGATTACAAAAAAATAAAAATTTACCATTAAAAGTGAATCCAAAAATTAAAGCTGCAGTCCGTAACTTCATGCAAACTTTGGTCAGAACAAACGTGGCAGACTTGTTACTTGTTCAGATGGCAATATATGGTGAAAATTCTTATTTGGGTCATATAAGACATAGGCTAGAATCTGTGATTGCGAAGTACAGTAAACATTCACACCGGTGTGGTGACTGACAGCTACACATTCACCTCAAAACATTAGATTCATCCGCGCTGGAGCCGTGCCGGAGCACAACCCACGCAAGCGAGATAACCTGGAATTGCAAGCTGCTTGCTGAATTTTCAAACAGATGGCGACAAAGAGGCAAAACTTACAGACTGCAGCTTTAACTCGGTGGACAGATTCAGAAAACAAAAAGGCACAGACTGATTACATTTAAATCTAATTAATCTTAAAAAAAAAAAAAAAAACAACAAGAAATTTCTTCAGTAAGATCCGTTTTTGAAAAATTTCATTTTATTCACAAGTACGCACTAAATTGATCAAAAGTGACAGTAAAGACTCTTGTTGCAAAATATTTCCATTTTAAAATCACTGTTCTTTTGAACTTTTTATAAAGTCAAAATCCTGAAAAATAAGGTTTCAACAAATCTTCGGCAGCACAACAGTTTTCAACATTGACAATCAGAACTGTTTCTTGAGCAGCAAATCAGCGTATTAGAATGATTTCTGAAGGATCATATGACACTGAAGACTAGGGATGGGTACTGAGAACCGGTATTTTTTGGACCGGTACGTAATTGGGTCAATACCGGACTACTGACAAGCTTCAGGACAAACAATACCGTTAGATACTTGCGTTGTTTTATCTCCGTATACTTCAATGTTAATGACGAATTAGAAGCTGCTGCTTGTCATTTTCCTTCACTGAAAGATGTGGCCGTCGTTGCGCGTTATATCCGTGCGCCTGTGCGGTGTGTGTTTGTGTGCAATCAGTCATTGCAGCAAGAGTGAAACGTTCAAAAGTGTGGGCTCACGTTACAAAACTAAGCGACAGCAGTGTCAGATGCAATATGCAGTAGTGTAATAGTGAACAAAGGAGGCAACACTAGTAATATAATGAAACATTTACTAACAAAACACCATCTACCTCAAGCAATGCGCTGTATTTACTACGTCTCCCGGCTCCAGCGACACTCGCTTCAAATGTTACTCAGCGGTATAGTTACTCACAAGACACTGCACTTATTCACAATCACAAAAGTATATCATTTGCGTGTGCTAAAGCCTTGCCGGTTAAACACTTAATTCGCATGCTGCTCTGACATGCACTTATTCAGAGCGTGTTACACCTGAAGCGTGCGGACACTAAAAGACCGGTCAAACAGCACCTGATTACTTCGTGATCTTAATTATCGTCTGATTGCGCTAATACTGTCAAAAACACAAGGTTTACATATAAACAGTTATGTCTAAAGTGAAAGTAAACAGTTGAGGGAGAAACGGATGAGTGCTCTTAAAGGGACAGAACTAAACATGCTGCCGATTGTCATTAAAGGGATAGTTCACCCAAAAATGTATATTCTGTCATTATTTACTCAGTGTCATGTACCAAACCTGTATAATTTTTTTATTCTTGTGCTGAACACCAAAGAAAATATTGTGAAGAATGTGGGTAACCAAACAGTTGCTGGTCCCCACTGACTTTGGGACCAGCAACTGTTTGTTTTCCCACATTCTTCAAAATAACTTCTGTTCAACAGAAGAAAAACTCATTCAGGTTTAAACAACTTGAGAGCGAGTAAATGACAATTTTCATTTGTGTGAGAAATATTCCTTTAATGTTAATAAAATAAAACAGATAAACTCCTGATTGAAGAACTTTAACACAGTTGCTAAAAGTTCAGCAGTAATAAAATAACTTGAAGTTTAACAACTTTTCACATCATATCTTTTTGCGCCAAATAGTATCGATAAGCAGTATCGGTAAAAATGTAAACGATACCCATCCCTAATGAAGACTGGAGTAATGATGCTGAAAATTCAGCTTTGATCACAGGAATAAAATTACATTTTAACAGATATTCAAATAGAAAACAGCCCTTTTAAACAAATATTTCACAATTTTACTGCACTCTTGTGCAAATAAACAGCCCCTGTGAGTGTTGAAGTAATTCCTGCGTGACTGACCTTGCCTGACCTCCTGGTTTTTAAAGTGCTCCTCCAGTTTGCCTTTCAAAATGCCGCCCAGCTCCTCGAAGTGCTCGTTGTTCAGGCATCCGTCTCCCATCAGCTCGATGCACTGAGTGAGGACATTCACTTATTAAAACACAAACAGCATGTAACTCATACAGGGAACTGCAGAAAGAACACGTGAATTACCTTGGCGAACGAGTGCATGATTTCTGACAGCACGTCTGAGTCTGGTTCGGTGCCGATGGATTTGATGAGAGCGTCACACATGAAGTGCCACATCTGCGTGAGGTATTCTGGGCCTCGGACGCGAGCGCACTCCAACAGGAGAGGCATGGACTCGGCTGCCGCCACACGCACACGTCAGACACACGTTAAGGATGCTAACGGAGTCTCAGGTGCAAGAACAATCATCTCTGAACAAGAGCTTTAAAGTGGAGAAACTGAGAACCATCAGGGATTTTGGGAGTACAAAAAAAAAAAACATTAATGCACTAACTTAAACTATTTTTTGCAACTCTCTCTTTTTTTTTTTTTTCCCTAAGATGACAAACTGATAAAAAAAAAAAAGCTAAAGACATACATCAAGAATCGGCTAAAAGCACATCTTTTCCATCCTCTTTATTTGACCCTCTAACTCTAGCAGTCTAATTCTATTCTTTTCTAGTGAGAAGATAATTTTCTATTCTATTCTATTCAACACTTAGCTTTTCTAATCTTTTTGTATTCTATCCGTTTTCTTATTTATTATACAATTAACAAAAGCAAAAAAGGCCTCCAACACTAGCTTGCGCTATTCTATGCGTTTTCATTTTTATTTATTATATGTGTACTGCGTTAAGCTAACAGACTTGTTACAGCACTTGCATATTGCTCTTTTGTTGGTTTTGATTGCTTCCATTGTCCTCATTTGTAAGTCGCTTTGGACAAAAGCGTCTGCTAAATGACTAAAAGTAATGTAAATGTAATGTACATAAATCTAAAAATACACATTTCCAGTTTTGATATTTCTGAAAGGGAATCAGAGTAAATCAGGTGTAGAGTTGTGCACTTGTTTGCAAATGCTAAACTGCATGCTATACAGTCAAAATAAGTTATATTTAATAATTATAGTATTTTAGTTTTAGTTATTTTAGTCCTTAAAGTTAAGCTAAAAGAAAATGAGGAATGCCTTGGAAACATACAAGTAAACTGATAAAATAAAAAAAATAGTTTCAACAGACATTTAAAAAAAAAAAAAAAAAAAAATCTAAATGACACCACATTTACTAAAACGAAGTAAAATTAACCAAAAAAAAAAAATAGTTTATATATTTTCCATTTTCAAGTTAATTTTGTTGTGCATGTCATTTTTACTGGTTTATTTTTAGCATTTCGAGTTGAACGATAATAAACCTGTCCTGCACTCTAGATGTCAGCATTAAAGAAAACAAATTTGTTACACTGCAAGACACAGAAAATAAGCAACTATAATCTAATGAAGGATATCATCATGGAAGTAGAACTTCAGCAGAGGAACCATCAGCTTGACGACTTGCTCTGTGTACTCGACGAAACCTTCCTTCAGCTCCTTCGCATAGCACACCTGAGGAAAACAGACGAAGTTCTCATCCGAGTAATTCAAGAGAAACATTTTTACTGCAACATGCCAGTAATTTAGTTAGTTGCAGGACCCAAAATTGAGAACATTTATTTATAGCCATGCATCATTTCATTAAAATGTATACATGCAGACCTATTCAAAATTCATTTGAATAAAATGCATTAAAAATAGATTATAAATAAGGAAATATAGTGGTTGTGTTACATTTCCAGACTCTATGGAAAACACCACCTGCCAAAAGCATTGATTTGTTCCTCAGATGTTCATTTGGTGGCTCAGTGCATCTTATCATTAGACAGCAAGGGTTAATTTTGGACACTGGTTCACTGCATGTCTGGATGGATCATCTACTCACCAGCATCTGGCACGCAGTTGCTTTCTCCTCCAGTCCTGCCGTCTTTATGCCAAAACTCTGCTGGTCTCCGAGATTCACAAACTCCCAACCGTCATCTTCAGACATGTTCTCCATGTCCTGAGCTGTACGAGTCAGGCCAAAAACTGTTAGAGTCTCACACTCAGCCAAAAGCTACTAATCTAACACTATATTAAAACAACAAGTATGAATAAACGTTCTGGATTCAATACTATTATCTATAACAAAATAGATTTATTAAATTCAACACCACCACCAGAAAGAGTCACTTAATTTAAATAAATCAGTATTTACTACTACACCCAATAAAAACTACCTATTATTATTAAACACATTTTATAATTAAATATCTTCATTAAATGTATTGGTTATAAAATATAGAATTGATTTAAATTTATAAAATAGTAATATTGATTTTTCTAAATGCTACAACTGTTTAATCAGTCATTTATTATGATTATTATAAATTTAAAAACTATTTTATAACTACTAATATAACTGTAATAAATATTTAAATAACGACAACTACTGTTGTCTTTTATCATCATGTGTTATTACTACAGTATCTGTAAATTTAAATCAATTTCAAGATTTTATCAAATAACAGTAATAAAAAGTTAAGTGCACGTCCGAATTAAAAATTTTTTTTTTTTTTTTTTTAAATGTACAATATTTCTCAGGCACAGATGCATGAATTTAAACCATAAGAGCATCCATGACGCCTAAAAACACAGCCTGTGTAGACAGCTCACTTACTATCAAGCAGGGCCACTTCAGGTTTGATGGAGGCCGTCTTCATCAGCGGGCCCATCACCACAGGCAGGTACTGCTGGAACTCCTTCCCCAGGATCTTACACATGCGCGCCCAGGCCGAGATCATGTAGGAGATCTGCAGGCACAAGACAGCAGCTCAAACACAAGAGAAGACAGACTAGTATTGAAATCAGGCTCCGTGATGTGCTCGGCTGGTGTTTGCTGACCTGTGGATCATCATCCTCCAGATCATTGAAATCAGTCTGTGTCTTCAGAAGGAGCTGCATCACAGCTGAAGCATCGGGCATGAACTACAAGAGAAATAGATGTAAAAAGGGTTGGATACAAATTATGCGTTTATACAACCAAACATTGTTCAGGTGCAAACAGGCAAATTATTATTATTTTAACTTAAGAGCAAGTAGTTGGCATAAGCGAAATGATTTCGTGGGATGTATTCTTTTGTCAAGGTATAAATAAACAGATAAATCATGTAAAATAAATAAAAATTGGATTACATTTATTTAAATTTATATAAGTAAATAAAATTGATTTATTGTTTTCAGGATCTTTAATTCCCCCATTCTAAAGTGTAGTTATAAGCCAGATGAATTCACTTGTGAAGGTATAAATAAAAATAAATCAGATTAAAATGGATACATGAATTCGATCTATTATTTGTTTTACAAAAGGATAAATTAAAATAAGATTAATAAAAATGACAAAAATAAGTCAAGAAAATATAAGAGAAATAAAAATAAATTGGGTTTATTCAAATAAATTTAAAGAAATAAGTGTAAATAAAATATACCAAGCTTAAAATAAAGATCTCTATGATCTGCAATTCTTCCAATCAAAAGAGTAGTTGGCACAAGCGTGTCGATTGACAAGTGAATGCATCACATTTAATGTTTTAATAAGTAGATAAATTAATCAAAATAAATGAATAAGTTTTACACTTATTTTGATCTCTTTATTTGATTCAATATTTTTTACCTTAGACAAGTAAAATTAAAGTTAAGAAAAGAATTAAAGATTCAAATAAAAAATAAATTAGATGAAAATTTAAATTAAAAATTTTTTTCCACGATCCATCTCCCTTAAGACGCACCTTCTCTTTGCCCACAGCCAGGCCGATGAGGCTGATGCACTCGATGGTCTTTCCTCTGAGCAGGCGAAGCTCCTTCTGAATGGCGTTCTCCACGATGTGTTTGAGGGAGGGCATGAACAGATCATAGTACGGCACAAACTTCTCCTCGGCTGTATCAGCCACTGAGGCGATCGACGTCACAACCTGCTCCAGCACCAGTTTAGTGCCCTTCTGGATCAGCTGGAAGAGTCAAAGCCAACATTAAAGCACCGCCTCACCACCATAAACCAGACAAACACCGCAACACTCTCACTCCATACGTGATCACACAACTACACAGCGTCTGAATTGAGGGTCAGTTGAATTTAAATTCAGCAAACTTAAATGAAACCGCATTCATTTCTGAATTGAAGCTGAACAGACCCTAATCCAGATCAAACTACATCTCACCACGTTAGCTTTGTGCACCTAACGGAAGAGAAAACACATGGAGAAACTGCAGTTTCCAGTCGCTGACTTAAACTCCCTATAACGGATTTAATAAAGAGAGGGATGGGACGCACCTCCTGGAGTTTGGCCACCATGATGACGTGCAGGTGCTGGACGAGGCTGTCCAGATAGGGGATGAGCAGGGTTTTGGGACAGTCCTCGGTGAAGTTAATGAGCGCAGCGGCGGCGTGGGCCTGGACGCGAGGGTTCGACTGATCCTCCATGGTCTGCAAGAGCGCAGAGATCACCTACAGAAAAACAGAGCAATGAGAAATCAAACAGGGCTGGCACCAGCACGTCATTTTTCTGGAGCCAGTCACAAAAATCATTTCAATTCGTTCATTAAAAAGGAACAGCCTGGGTTCAAATACTACAATTCATGATGATATTGATTGATACATTTAAAAAAAATAAATCAGTTGAAGCTGCAGTCCGTTTTTTGGTCAGAACAAAAGTGGCAGACTTGTTACTTGTTTAGATGGCATATATGGTGAAAATTCTTATTTGGGTCATATATTCCACCGGTGCGGTGACTGACAACCACACATTCACCTCAAAACATAAGATTCATCTGCGGTGGAGCCGTGCCGGAGCACCGAATCACAACCCCGCACGGAAGATAATTCTGCACAGAGCTGCAGTTACAGGTTTCCTTTTTTTATACAATAAAAATACTGATTTATTTAAATAAAGTTGTCTACAAAACTTATTTACAGTAGTTGTAATAGATCAATATTACTAGATTTTATAACAGCTCATTGTCACTATGGTTCATTAATAACATTTACATTTTATTACAACTACTGTTTCTCATTACTTTTAGTAGTAATTTACATGAAACAATTACTATATTTTAACTAATACTAGCCATTTTTTTTACAGTAGTTGCAATAAATTATATCCAATCACATTAATAAATAAAGTTACTACATTATAGGAATATTGATTTAAATTTACCAGTACTTCTAATAATAATAAATAGAGTAGATGTAATTTACATTAGTCAACTACTAGATTTAATAACCAATTTTAAAAAAAATTGAAATAAATTTATAACGCACTGAAACAAGCACAATTTCACTCCCTAATACACGAGTTTAGCAAGACTTGAGAAAAACTGTTCAGTTAAAGTGATCAAACTAGAAGAGTGCTTTTACTGCTTTTCCTTTCTGGAGCAACCCACCTTTCATTACATGGAAAACAACAAACAATGTTTAAAAAAATAAATAAATTAAAAAAACTGCTTGCGTGTCCAGTGAGAGGAAGAGGAAAATAAATAAACCAACACCAAGCGATACCTTGTCATGGAATTTCTTCTGGAAGGTGGGGGCGAAGTCTGTGGCCATCTGTCCAATAGCGTTACAGGCGGCGTAACGAACCCTGGGGTGCTGCAGGGGTTTGGAATGAGGCTCGGTTTAGCGTCTGCACTTGTTAAAACATCAGAAATGAAGTGCTGTGATTTTTCTTACAGGATCCTGACAGAAGAGCAAAACGAAGCTGACGATCTCGCTCAGAATGGCCTCCATCTGCTGGTGACAGCCCTCGCCGATAGCAGAGAGCGCCATCAGACCGGCGTGCCTGTACTTCCAATCGGCTGAGGGGAAATAAAACATTAGGAACAAAATCTCATTTCAATAAATGCAATCCCAATAATAGATCCTGACTCATCTACTCACGGTTCTGCAACATCTGCATGATGTGCTGTTTGATCATGGGAAGGACTATCTTTCCTCCGAGGCCACATGCAATCCTGTCCAGAGCGCTTTCACCCGCAACAGCATTACTGAACACCAGCAGAGACCAGAGTCAAATTACACTTATAAACCTCTATAATCAGGAACAATGATGCTCTATTGACAGGCATTTCAAAGCAATAACGCCTGCAATTACAGCAGGGTTTATGAAGGTACATTTCAGACTTTAAGACCAATTATAGAAAATTTAATGAGTAAATGTTCTTTAAATGTAAATATCTACAGAGTTGAATTAGCAACACTTCCAAGGTTTGAACGTCAAATTTCCAACTGTTATTTTAAGATACTGTTATAGTTAACATTTTGAATTAGCTTGTATTTTAATATCCTCTTTTCATTTTAATAAGTTAATTTTAATAATATTGTTGTGTTTTTGGCAGTTTTGGGTCATTTAATGTCTATAGGTTTTTATTAATATCTTCCAGCTTATTTCACTACAAGTTAAGCTAAATTAGAATTTTTGGCCTTTATATACACAAGTCTTTCTATTTTTTAAATATAAAAGTTTATTTAAAGTAATATTTTTATGATTTCAGTATAGCTTGTGTTTTTTTTTTTTGTTTTTTTTTTTTTAAACAAGACTTAATATCTTCATTTTGCAAAGTAAATGTCAGGGTGTCTACAGATATGAACAAGTTAAATTTAAGACTTTAAGACCTTTTTAATACCACCTTATGTAAAATTTAAGACCAAACCTGTGAAGGAAATACAGGTATTACATATGTAAATGTAATATTTAATGTGTTTTTAAAATTTAAAAAGAAAACAATGTCGCTGTCAAAAGTGCTATTTATTATTATGATATATAGAGAACTTTTCATATCTGCAGACAATATCCCATACAAAATATCCCCTCAAAAGCTCCGCATCAGCAATATTTCTGGTGGTGTAAATGAAGCAATATTTTCATCAGTTTTCAATTCAGCTTTTACATATTTAAATCTGCATGTTTTTAATATTTACCCCAGGTTGTTATTTACCTCCATAAAGTCCAATATTTTTTAACCTTATTAAATGATGAAGAAATTTAATACACACAATAGGGCTGTTAGCAATCAAATTAAATAATTTGCACTACAAAATTTACAACCGCAATAATGTTATGAGATTAATGTTTTAAATAAAAAAAATTGAATATACAAATAAGAAATGGTGGAAAAATGCATACTTTTAAACCAACTAAACCACCAGTAGGTGGCGGTAAGTCACTTATTCATTCAACCGATTCATTCAAAGCACTGAATCATTCAGGAACAAAAATGCGAGTGCTGCTTGGAGAATGTGCAATACTTCTGATCTTTGTTTGGAACCATTTTCGTTCTGTGAGTTTCTTTATGTTTGCCGTTATGCTCATTTGATTTCTCCATATAAGTCTCTCACAGAGACAGGCAGCATGAGCCTCAACAGCACAACATTGATACCAGAAATACACTATCCATTATCGATCGCTGTTTACGCTGAATGTAATAAAATGTCACTTAAGTTTTAATCAGGCTATTCTGTCGGGCAAGTAAAATCCTCGAGCAATTTTTCAGTAAACTTGCCTTAACCCATTTAAAGCAGCTAGGAGGCTTGTCAGCGAGCTGGTGGTATTCAACCTGCATTCTGCTACCGCATCTCTCTCTGATGACGCAGTAACTACAGCAGGCGGGGAATCTTCCGTCTGTGCAATGATTGTAAACAGTCACCGGGTCCGTCAGACTGGTGAAACTTTTGCGGTAACGAGACCGAAGATATTTAAGACCCACTGAATCTGAATTTAAGACATTAAGACTTTTTAAGGCCCCGCGGCCACCCTGAAATGTACCTTGATTTAAAACGAAGTTTACATATTTGAATTGGGGGGGGGAAACACCACCACCTTTTTTGCAGTGCATGCTAAATTTATTGCCATGACTTTAGGACCTTCAGCTCCTTTTCAAAGCATCAATTTGTACACAGGTCTTAAAAACCACAAATCAAATCCTAGCGAGTCCTTTTTTTAGTAAGTGGAAAATTACTAGTATACCAATTACCCGGTGACCATGAATACTTCGAATGGTCAATTGCAGCTAAACTCTGGTTAAATATTTTGCATTAGCAAACAATTGTCTGCTGCCCCCCAAAACAGTACTGTACTTTTTGATGCAAATATGAATCTCACCTGTCAAAATCATCATCTTCTAGTTCATCAGCCATGGCCCACTCCTCATCCTCCTCCAGATCCACCATCATACTCAACATCTGAGGTACTGAACACACATTTAAGAGCAAAAATTATTAAAGTTCACAGCAGAAAACCTACTATTTAGCAAGTAATTAACAGTGTTGGGAGAGTAGCTAATTAGCATTGCTATCAGCTTCATTTTTCTGAAATGTGACAACACCCCAATTGCTTCTGAACTGCAATCATTTTCACTTGACAAAACACTAATCTAAAGTGACAAAATGCACGTCAAGTTGCATGGTACGGTGCACTTGAAAGTTTCACTTTCATTGGCTTTGCCTCTGGTAACATACCAAGCGTTAAATGTCTCTTACCGCTCTGAGCAACGATGTTGGTGTGTTTTCTCAGCATTGCAGCAGCGGTTTCAGACAATGTGACAATGACTTCCAGCGCCAGCTGCCGCTGCATGTTTGTAAGGTTGGTGTCCGCGCACAACTGGAGTCAAACAAGGATAAACACGTTTTAATCAGATCCTAATGATTGTTATTCTGCATTTGTCTTGATCTATTAAAAGGTCGCATGGTTTAAAGTGAGTCTTTGTGCATCATTCTCACTTTGAAAGCAGGACAGGGTTTTAGTCTGAGGCTCAACATGCTTACACGCCCACGATAACATGTTTCTGCAACCGGGCTGTGGAAGCTGCATGGGAATGGCAACTTCCAAGCATTAAATCGCAGAGCTCGATATGTGCCTGTTAAATAAAACCTCATGGATCAGCACAGACGAGCTGCCTCAAGGAACCACCAGGCACAACCGAAGAGGTTTATATAGACTTTTAAACAAATTAAATTATGCAGCCTTGAGCAAAAGAGACTTTTTATTTATCGAAAGTACAGTAAAATTGTGAATTGCAATTTAATATATACATTTTCTATGCGAATTGATTTCTGTGATCAAAGCTGTATTTTCAGCATCATTAATCTAGTCTTCAGTGTCACATGATCCTTCAGAAATCATTCTAATATGCTGATTTGCTGCTCAAGAAACATTTCTGATTATCAATGTTGAAAACAATTGTGCTGCCCAATATTTTTTTGGAAACTGTGATACCTTCAGGATTCTTTGATGAATTAAATTTAAGAACCATGCTTATTCAAAATTTATTAAAATGTAAAAGTAAAGAGAAATCATAAATCTTCATTTTCACACTAATTTAGCATCCTTGCTGAATTTAAAAAAAAAAAAAAACGTCCCCAAACATTTGAACAGTAGTACATAGTTACAATAAATAAATCAGCATATTAGAATGATTTCTGAAGGATCATGTGACACTGAAGACTGGAGTAATGATGCTGAAAATACAGCTTTGATCACAGGAATAAATTACAACTCACATATGAAACTATTACAATTTAAAAACCTTCCTAAGATAAATGCAGCCTTTGAGCATAACTTTTGAGACTAAAATTAAAAATCTTACTGATCCCAAACTTTAGAATGGCACAAACTTTTTTTTTTTTTTTTTTAAATAAAATTCCCCAACTAATCAATATAAAATAGAACCAGATTGCATGTTGGCTCACCTTCAGGCTCAGTTGGAGAGTGGCTTCCAGGTTTGGTCTTAGGTATTTGGGGGCCGTGTCTGCAATCTCCACCAATGACTTCAGCACAGAGTCGTCACCACGGTAACAGGATTCATTCACCGCCTGATTGGAGAAAGAAAAATCTTGTAGCACACTTTTTTTTTTTTTGCAGGGCTCAACACCAAGTACTTTTTCTACAATTGTTCAGATTCTTACTGTCACTTTAAGACCTAATGCACAGATTCAATATTGAATTGTATCTGATTTTCCCCCCCAGCTGTTTGAGGATACACGCCAAGATGGCACTCTGACAATTTTGATTGTATTTGCGCAAGATGCGAAACAGGACTCAATCTGGATGTGTTGAGCTCTTTCACGTCTTGCACTTGAATGGTTTAAAATTGCTTGAATATTTAAACTGGCAAGACTTCAAAACGCATGAAAATTATAAAATTTTGGATCAACAATTTCCTTCAGCATATTTTCATGTATTTGACTAATATCTTTAATTTTATGCTCCAGTTTGCCTCAAAGCATGAATGCAGACACTAATGAAAATGAACACAAGGGTGCATTTAACTCATTAAGCTCAAAGTGTGCAATGGTACCTATACAAGTGTCAATATGCATGCTGTCCTCGGACCATTCAGTTCTCCAGTGTGAACTTGGCAAAGGGTATATTCAAAATCACAAAGTGGGAACTAGCGAGTACTTTGAGTCACCAAAAGTTACCGAAAGCCCAAAAAAAAAAAAAAAAGCTGACATGCAAGTTACTGAGTAAAGGTGTGGTGAGCAGCTCTTCACCTGTAGGATGCCGGGAAGAAGGTCTGAGAAGTGTTTCAGCAAGGCTGTGTTGCCCTCATTGGACAGGACGAAGGAGGCAGCCGCACGCGCAGCCAGGGTTCGAATCTGCAAATGAAAGTAGTTTAAAATTAGTCACTCTGGGAGGTTTATTCTGGTGCAATGTCACAAAACCAACAAGGTGCACAGAAAAGAAAAAGCACTTAAATATAAAACCAGCACGACTTGAGGAATCAAAGAATGAAAAAGGAGCTTTAGAAAACCAGTTCTTTGTGCACCACGTTTCATAAAGGCTTTCATCAAGATTAAAAGACTACATATAGCAGGGACAAAAAACTAAAGTACAAACAAAGAGCAAGTTCAAACTTGCAACCAACTAGTGAGGAAATCAAATGTGTCAGATGATTTGTAAAGGTTGGATTTAGGCTCCTCACAATATGATTCATAGTGATTCTTGATCTTTTTAATGATTTTACCAAGCTTGAATATAAAAACATCTGCATTTTAAATTAAGTACCATTCATATATATATATAAAAAAAAAAAAAATTATGATATCCAAACACAAGACACATCAGAAAAAAGCACTATAAATCAGGCCAATATACTCCATTAAAGTGGTGAAACTAACTAATATTTTGAACTGAAAAACAAATTAATTTAAGAAGAGAGATTTAATATACTTATGCATTTAAATTCTTAAAAGCATGCATATTTGTAAACATACATCAAATTATACTCCGTAAAATCTTCATTTTTCAAATTACTTCTGCTTATCAGATGTGACTGAAGTTTCGAGCATGAGACACTGACCTGTGGGTTTTCCTGATCCTGCATACACTGAACTAACATGCGCTTGATCACTTCCAGGTAATGCTGCTGCTGATTGCCAAAGATACCTGGGAAGTTCCTGTATGAGGAGGAAACAGTTCAGAAAGAGAATTGCACAGAATAAACTAATTCTGAATGGGTTTTGTGCAAGTAACCAAAACTGTAGCAGCTTAAACTTTACGCACCAGAAAATGTGCAGCGCTGCTTCCCGGAGGCTGACGTCTTGAGAATTCACCGAATCGAACAGGAACTTGAGGATCTCTGGCCACTGATTGTTGCCGTCATCATCTTGGGATAAAAACACAAGGCATTAGTTCACGTCGACGCCATTTGGTTTGCCTAAACCGAATTACAAAAGTCAACTCACCAATGAGATTGCGAGAAAGCTCTGCGGCGATGTCGCAGACCTTCTTGCGGATGTTGGAGGAGCATTCGGACTGGATTCCAGCGAGCAGCTCTGTCTTGATGGCCGTCTGCACGTCAATGGCCAGGCTGGGATAGACCTCCTCGAAAGACGAGGACAGCAGGCGCCGCAATAGCACGGCAGCCATCTGCTTAACCTGTGGAGACGCATTTGAGAGCTTTACACAACTGTAGGGACGTGCTTTGCAGATAAAGCAACAAGTTCAAATGTGGGACTTAAAGTTTGAGAAAAACAAACAAATGAAGCATTAAAAGGAAGTTTACAACATAAGGGTTGACTAATGACTGCAGCTTCCCGTCCAGGTGGAGACACGGTCTAAAATAACTCTCTAGAGAGCATCTCGGCAGATAATTTCACACAAAAGTGATGCATTATGCTGTGCTACAAAGTATTAGCATTATGAGAACACTTAACTAGGATAAGAACTGTTTTTCTAAGTGAACTAGCAATCGTCACATTAAAACACCAAGAAAACAGAGGAATGCATGAGGACTTTTATAGGTTGACTGTCGCACTCTAGTTTCACACATCTATAAATATCTGAGGTCAGGAGACTGAAATGAGACAATAGGTGAAGCAAAGGCTTAAAATGCATTGAGAGGACAACTAGACAATGGGGCGGCAGTGTCATCTTGGCATTTGGGTGGTTAAAATGGGTAAAGATATAATTTTTAACTGAACATTGCTTCTACTAAATGTTTGGACTTTCTTGGTTAGTAAACATTCACAAATGTAATGTTTTGTCTGACAAAATGCATGAAAAAATCTAATTGCAATTTGTGAATAACAGTTATTGCGGTTTAAAAAGTACTGACAAAGCTGAATTAAAAACAAAACTTCAAATTCAAAAAAACAAATGACTTAAAGAATTTAATAAATAAACTAAATTTATTTTAAACAAAAAAATCAATTCAAAATAAAACCATAAACACTAAAATAACACTGGCAATTAAATGAATAATAATTAAAAAAATTATACATCAATTATATTGTTTTGTTTGTGATTGCTACTAAAAGTTTAACAACTTTGATCATGTACAGTAATATTTAAGGCTGCCCTATTTGACACGCTTCCCTCTACAACAGTGCATATTTAATTAAATCTCAGCCTTTAATTGATTTAAACATGCAACACTACCAAAACTCAACTACAAATTGTGAAACAATAGTTACCACACTGGGTTTAAAGGGGTCATATAACGCCTATTTTCCACAAGTTGATATTCTTTAGGGTCTTAATGAAAAGTCTGTAATATAGTTTGGCTAAAATCTCATTGGTAGTGTAAAAAACACCTTTTTCACCCTGTCAAAAACAGCTCTTGTAAGAGCAAGCGGTATTGTGTCATTCTCCTTTAAATGTTAATGAGCTCTGCTGACTCCTCCCCTCTCTTCCGAGCCGCTCTCTGAGGGACTGTTTACTTTAGTCGCATTCATCGTGAAACTTGCTAATTAGCACATTATTAGGAAAGGCCATTTGCAAAGATTCATTTAAAAAAACCTTCTCACTTTTTCTGGAGGTGAAGCTGGATCACGAATGATTTGCACGAACATAGACGCATTTAGGTAGATGGAGGGCGCATTCCCTTCAGAACAAACCTAATCCTCTTCATCCGCTCAGATGACGGGAGTAAATGACTACTGCTATGTTCATTATTACATCTAACAACAAAACACCTCAATCGCTTAGGAGTCATTCTTGTCTACATCTGCTCCGGCGGTGAAACTGATGACAGCTCACTCAGTCTGAGGTAAGACACCAGTGCAGTCTGTGCTGAAATACTGCTGTCAATCAAACTATCATGGGAGTGGCCTTCATCAGTGTGATGTCACACAGAGATCGGCTCATTTGAGAAAGGGGTAAAGATTTTAGTAGATTAAAAAAAAAAAAAACACTGGGTGGATTTTTATCATTATAGGGTGGTTGTGTACACACTGCCAACACACATTTCAGTTCAGACAACTTGTAAAAGTGCATGTAGCATTATATGACCCCTTTAAAAGAGGTTTACCGAGGGTTAAGTGTGCTGTGAAAGCCTGCCTGCACTTGTAAAAACCTCAACTATATCTCAAGCTTTGGACTGTCGCAGGTTAGTCTGAATAAGTTGTGGGTCTCGTCTTGAGCAATCAGTTTTTCCAGGAATCGAATTCAACAAGCGTAAACAAGGTCCAGTCTGAAGAACACCAGTGTCTCCATTTAACCTCGCCCACTCACGGTCAGCACAGCCACGTTACTTAACTACCAACAGCATCTCAACGACCACGAGACAACAGCACACCATCTGACCCTGAGAGAACAGGTATGAGGCATAATGGACGGTGTAAACAAAGCACTTTCTGCCATTTGTGCGGTTTAAAGAGTGCATAGAGTCTAAAATGGATGCACGGAATAAATACTACAGCTGTGATGACCGTAAAAAGACTCTCACATACCTCCTCGGCAGCGGACGCATCACGGATAGCCTGCAGTAAAAATGTGATCTTCGTCTGACCGGGGATGGTGTCATACGTTTCCTACAAGAACAAATGAAAAAGTTAGAGCACCATCATAGTTTATACATATAGATGTTTGAAAGACCTTTTTAAGACCGAATATAAAAGAATCAGCTGAAAGGAACTCAAAACGTAAATGTGTTTTCTTAAAGGGATATTTCACCCAAAAATGAAAATCATCATTTACCCACCCTCATGTTGTTCCAAACATGTAGGAGTTTCTTTCCTCAACTGAAGACAAACGATAACATTGAAGAACGCTGGTAACCAAATAGTTGCCGGTAGCCATCGACTTCTATAATTATATACACACACATATACCTACTTTGGAAGTCAATGGCTACCAGCAACTTTTTGATTACCAACATTCTTCAAAATATCAGAAGAAAACAATTTATACATGTTCAGAACAACATGAGGAAGAGGAAGTTGTTGTATTATATTTGTAAAATTTGCATTAGCAAAATTTTAAGTTTAGAAATGTGTCAAACCAGACTCCATTACTTCTTGATTCACTTCACAAAAATAAATACAAGAAAAACACTTAAGGCTTGAATACCAGTAGAAATAACACTTACAAAACCATGCATCACAGAAAATTGAGGGTGTGGCACTTTTGTGGCGTTTTTTTTTTTTTTGATTGACAATGTCTTATTTGTATTCAGTGACTCTTATTGGATTCCCATTTGTTTGGTTAGACTTTAAAGATTAATTTGCGATTTTGACTAGATCTAGATAGATATATATATATATATATATCTCTATCTATCTATCTAGTTTTCCAGTGCAAATTTCTAAAGATACTTAACACGTACATTTACTTGAGATAAAAAAAGTAGTGACAAAAAAACCCAGATAAATTCCACAGAAAAACAACAAAACAAGAATTGACTTAATTCAAAAGGAAACATTTTCATTCCTCAATTGTCAGATATTTGTTTTGAGCATAAACTAACCTAACTGTTCAGTTTTTCCAAGAATTCATATTATATTTGCATCAAGCGAATGCATCTTGATTTGAGGATACTTAAGATATTCATATTGGAAAAACACTGAGAAAAGCATTGATTTTTTGCAATGCATCCATCATTTAACACCCTATTCTAATTTCAGACTTTTTAAGGCCTTATTTGTGGAATTAGGACCTGCAAAAACCCTGAAAGACACCTAAACTGCACATGATTTTTGCACAGAAAAGATTCCAGCTTTAAAAGCAAAATAAGTTCATTCTGTTCATCCAGAAGGAGGAAAGAGACCAACTAAGCCTCTTAAGATGTGCATTTTGCATGAGTCAAACAGATTCTTGGAGTCAGTTTACAAGTGACAAATGGACGTGGTTATGCGCAGAATGCCTGGAATGAACGGTGCAATGGGAATGTGAAATCAAAACAAGGAGAAAAAAACAAGTCGCACACCTCAAAGCTTTCGGAAACTTAATAGCAATAATTTCATAGGACTGTCAGACATAAGAGTGACATCACAGTTGATTTCTGGGGGCCAGTTGGCCCTTGTCAGGCTGTGAGCGTCTGACTCAGTTTCCGCTGAGCATTAGCGTGCCGCTGGCGAGCATTGTCTGTGCTAAAGGAAAGTGCTGACCGATGGCAGAGATGAGCGATAAGACCTAATGACCCATCCTGATCCACATGAGCTCAGGTTTGAACTCCCCACAGATAAAGAAGCACCTAACAAAAGACTAGTCTGAACACGTGCCAATGGGGAGCCTAGTTTTGGGGGGAAAATTCGAATTTGCCGGGAAATCTGGGACACTGGCGACCTTCCATGCAAAAGTGGGGTTATAAACGCTTCTTTAATATAACGAGAAACTTAAAAGGTTCATGCGATTGAAAGCACATCCCTGATCCAAATCCAAAGTGTTTCCATGACATGACAGTATGAATGGGCATCTTTTGTGATCAGCTCATCTCATGGCGTGAAGATGGGTGTAAAGTTACTGTTTAATGAGTGAAATACAAGACACGCCACAATAGCGACGATAACGAGTTTAAATATTCATCATTCTTCTAAGAAATGTTGTTCGATTATTGTGTTGCTCGTTGAGGGGAGATCATTTTATTAAATTAAGTAAACGTATGCAAATACAAACAGACTGCGGTTTTGTTTGTGTGGTCAGCGTTCGTGACTTTGACAGTTCTCGGAAAATAAGACGCAAATGTGACTCGTTCAAAACCTTCACATGGCTGAAATACCGATTTAACGACCCGTTTGAACCGCTCAAGCCGATCTGAGCGACACCAGCGCCCGGTTAGCAGCGTCACAGGAGCCGCTGCTCGAATAACGCCACAAAAACGGGAAATACGACGTTAAAAGATTAAATCATAAAAACATCTGATTTATAATCGTTTTAACCGAGACGGGACACAAAAACGTATTACACATGTTTGTAATGCTGGTTAGGCCACGTTGATACGCAGCGCACGACAGCGATGTCCGATTCGCGAACGAATCGCTCATTTGAGTCGATTCCTTTAAATGATTCGGTGGAACTGAGGATTTGATTGATTTCGAAATTTATTAGTATTTGTGTATGCTAAACCTAAATCAGTCTTTGTAAATCCGATAGTGTGCACAGTGAAAAACAATAACAATATGGTTGATATTTCTAACTCCCTAGTCGCAATCTCGAATTAATCCTTAAAGTTTAATCTTTAAAAAGTGTAATCAAACAATCGCAATCAAATAATTTAACCCAAAATAAGAAAAAAATAATCACAACATACGTCAATCGACAAAATAACGTTTCATACGCCACAAAAGTAAAGTAAAGAGCCACACGACGAGCAATTCTGTGCGATGACTCAAAAGAACAGAGGAATTTGTTTTTGAAGTTGGTTCGTTGAAACGAATCGACTCTCTGAAGTGATTCGGAGCCGCATAGCAGCAGCGCGCGCTTCACACATGTGCTGGGCCAGAGAGAGGCTGAGCGGCCCGCGCTAAAACTGCGAACCGAGATTACGTTAGATTTCCCCACACAGACCCACAAAAAGCGGTCCTGACCCGACTTCCATACCTCGGATTGCTTCCTGACGGTGTTGTCAGGGCTCATCAGGTTACTCAGTAAGAGGTAGAACTGCTGCTGCTCCGCCATCGCTGCTGGATTCAGAAAGAGAGACGAGCGAATGAAAGCCGGCAGGGGAAGCGACCTCTGACACCGGACGGCATGAACGGAGGGACGTGATTGGCTCCCGACGCGCCGTCTCTGCGCCTCTGATTGGCTAACGCTTGTGAATGAGATTAAATGATTGGCGTGGTTGGAGCGTTGGGCTGTCAGTCATCGAGACGCACAAGGGACTTTGATATAATTCAGCTGCTGATCATCCGTTGGCTGCGGAACGCGGGTAATGTCGAAGTAGGCGGAGTCTAGACGGACGCAATGACGTCATTGCAAAATAAGTGCGACCGTAAACGCGGGAAATTATCTTGTGAAAAATATTAAAGGCGTGTCTATTGTAAAATATTATGAATCTGTATTTGGCGTCGTGTGAATGTGTTTTTCAATTATACACACACACACACACACACACACACACACCATATTATATCTTTGTAGCTTCACACTTCATGCCTTTGTTTTTGTAATGTTGTTAATGTTCACAAGTTATTTAATTAAAAAAAAAACAGGAAATTATCAGTGATTATTCAAATGTACAGTAGTTAAATAATATAATAAATGATAAATATAAAAATAAAAATAATCTCGGTCGGCCTTGATTTCTTAACATTGAATTGTGCTAAAGTTTACAATTTGTTTTTGTTTTTTTCATTATAGTGAGACTAAGAGTTCAATTGATCATAAATAAAAGTGATTTATCATAAAATTAATAGTCTCTTTTAAGTGATTAATCACAAAGAGTCTTGTTTTCCTGTCATTCTAATATATTATATTATATTACATTCATTATATTATTTTATATATTTGTTTGTATTTCTCTGCTGCTCCTCAGCTTCTCTTTTTATGTCTTGAATAACGTTTAAATTTGAAGCCTATTTTGCATTGTTTGAAAGGACAATTAAATAGGCAAAATACATGTTCATACGTCAATTAGCTCCATTAAGGCAGTACTAAAAATGTAAATGTTTATTGCATCTCTTATGTTAAGAGAATGTAAACATCTCTCTCTCTCTCTCTCTCTCTCTTTCTATTCAGATCCCTTTCCAAGTATTTTTTGTTTTTTGTCCCAATTTGAAAGGATTGTCTGGACCTTTTCTGGACTTGAGGGAGCTAGAATGTTTAAGTTTGCAGGATGTTCAAAGTAAAGTTGTATATAAATGCATTGTAAAAGTTTTAAACAAGGCAACTTTAACAGATCGTAGTGATACAGTATGGAGAGAGAAATTGGGACTAGATGATCAAGTTAAACCTGTTTGGAGGGTTTTATATAAACCAACAATTGAAAAAAACGTACAGAGGATATTCAGTGGAGAGTTTTACACGGCGCAGTTGCTGTAAATGCATTTGTGAGTGTTATAAATCCCAATATATTAAGTGATTGTCCTTTTTGTATGAGGGAGACAATGCTCAAGGTTGTGTGATTTGTTTTGTTTTCTTAATGCTCTTTTCATGAGGTTTGGGGAGTCTTTTCTTCTGGAATTTTTATTCTTGGCTCTACAGTGTGGTGCAAAGAATGAAAAGCCAATTGTTGATTTTTTTAATTGGACAAGCCAAACTTGCTGTTTATATAAGCAGGAAAAACTAAATAGAAGGTAGAGAAGGACAACATGTGGTAATAGTTTTTAAAAAATATGGTAAAATCAAGGGTTATGCTTGATCTCAAGTTCTATAAAATGATGAATGATATAGAAAGTTTTTTGTATAAATGGTGTTTTAAAGAAGCTATTTGTACAACTGTAGAAGAAATGTTGATCTTTTTTTTTTTTGGAAAATTTGTTTTGTTGTTTTAATGACTTTGTAATGATTGAATAAAGTGTGTTGAAAACTCTCTCTCTCTCCCTGTGTGTGTGTGTGTGTGTGTGTGTGTGTGTCCACGCTTTGGACTGTGATGTTTTAACATACTTTTAACAAATAATCATGTCTTATCCATCCCTTTGCAATGCAAGTGCTGTACAGAAATGTAAATCTTGAACTTTGGAAATCTGAGAATGACTCTGCTCTGCTGAAGGAATTTTAAAAAAGGCCAAATTTTAAAATAAATAAAATTACCTTTAATTGGCCACAAGAGGGCGCGAGAGAATCCCTTTGACAATCTCCAGACACATGCAGAGCCTTCAAAAACTATTTGTTCTCTTCAATCACACTGAATGTCATTACACTAGAGAACAAAATGTCAAAGTCTCATCTGTTCTCAAATGCTCCAGGATCTTTTCTTTTCAACTTCACTTTTCTTCATGACTTTTGAAGTCAGAAACCACAATCAAACACAAGTCGCATAATACTGTCTGTCTTCATAGTCAACACTGCATCTATTGTTTTAGAATTTCAAACTTCTTTTCTACACAATTTGATTTTTTAATATATTTAGGGATAATCAATCAACCCTGGCTCACACAGAAATTGTTGACATGACACAATGTCTGTTTACCCTTGTGCACAAGTAAATTAGTCCTACACCATAAATGTTTATGTTCTATTATTGTTTATTCATATTTTTATGGCTTCATTATTTTGTCAACAGCTTTTATTTTCAGGCTCACAGCCTGTGAAGGGATGCATTGGGCTGACTTCTGGAAAGTGTCCAGCCTCTGCATGCTTCCATAACGGTCACTTTGAGCCATTGCACACACTAGAAAAACAAACTAAGATTATATTTTCTGAAGAGAATATGAGTGGTGCTTGCCAATGCGAAACTCACCATTGCATGTTCCCATCATTTCCAGTATTTTCTATGCATGTTCTAAATGGTTGCAAGGGAGTTGCTAGGGTGTTTCAAGTGGTTGCTAGGACGTTGCCATGCAGTTGTCAGGGTATCTAGGTTATATTTTAAAACATGATTTGTTAAAAGAGTTTTCACTCTATTGCATCCCATATTTATTCTCATTAAACAACCTAGAGTTTGAATCAAATTCACAGATCGTTAGCTATAGATCTGTGTGTGATTGATAGAAAATAGACACACTATCTAGAGCCAGGAACTGTAATGGTGAGTGAAATGTTTCTGAGACAGGCCACATCAACTGACAGCCGGGGAAAGCAGGGTCTCCCACGACCCTTTGCTGTGTGGGATGGAGATGTGGAAATAGCACTCTGCATTTTGGCAGCAGTCGAGTCCCACTGGGGTAGTTTGGAGAGCGACCAAAGCAGAGTGGAAATAGAAGCTGGAAAAGAAAGAGACATGCGTTCTGTGGAGTAAAACTACCCGTCAAGCCTCTGCAGATGAATATAGGTTAGTGAAAAATCACTGTATGTACAGTTGAGTTAAAAAAACTACACAAAAAATGTAGTAATGCTAGGGAACATGCACAACACCTTAGCAACTTCACAAAATGCCAAGCAACTACTCAGAATACACAAGCCACATGATAAGTGTGATACAAAACACTCAGAATATCTTAGCAACACCTTGGCAACCACCAGAGTACTTTAGAAACAACAACACCCTAGCAACCACCTAGAGCACCAGAGCAACCACACAACAATATGCTAACAATTGCTCAGAACATCTAAGCAACCGTATAGCAAAACTCTGGTAACCATCTAAAACATCTTAGTAACTGTGTAGCAACACCCTGGCGACAACCCAAAACATCCTAGCAACTGCATAGCAACACCCTAGCGACAATCTAAAACATCAACTGTATAGCAACATACTGGTGACAACCCAAAATATCAACTGTATGGCAACACACTGGCAACAATCCAAAACATCCTAATAACTGCATAGCAACAACCTTGCGACAACCCAAAACATCCTATTAACTGTATAGCAACAACCTGGCGACAACCCAAAACATCCTAGTAACTGTATAGCAACACCTTGGTGACAACTCAAACATCCTAGTACTGTAACTGTGTAGCAAAACCCTGGTGATAACCCAAAACATTCTAGCAACTGTATAGAAGCACCCTGATGACAACCCAAAACATCCTACTGTATAGGGACACACTGGTGACAAATCAAACACTCTAGCAACTGTATAGCAACAACCGGGCGACAATCCAAACATTCTAGTAACTGTATAGCAACACCCTGGTGACAACCCAAACATTCTAGTAAGTGTATAGCAACAACCGATCAACAATCCAAAACATCAACTGTATAGCAACACCCTGGCGACAACCCAAACATTCTAGTAACTGTATAGCAACAACCGATCAACAATCCAAAACATCAACTGTATAGCAACACCCTGGCGACAACCCAAACATTCTAGTAACTGTATAGCAACAACCGATCAACAATCCAAAACATCAACTGTATAGCAACACACTGGCGACAATCCAAAACATCCTAGTAACTGCATAGCAACACCCTGGCGACAATCTAAAACATCAACTGTATAGCAACACCATGGTGACAACCTAAAACATCCTAATAACTGTAGAGCAACACCCTGGCGACAGCCCAAAATATCCTAGTAACTGCATACTAACAACCACAGAAAAACATCTTAGCAACAGCATAGAAATGCAATATACAGAAAAGTATAATTCGGCAACACCCTAGTAAGTTTTGCATGAACACCAGTGACATTTTCTTAAAAAAATGTCAAAGTCTAGTTCATGATTTGGTATCTGCATTGTGGTCTGATGTCTAATGGTACGTTTGTCCTTCAGAGACGTCTTCAGCCCTCGTCCTCCACAGCTGCCCAGAACAGAGGGGCTCGTGGGTATTATGTAAAGTGTGTGTAATGTACGTGGGTGTGTTTGGGAGAACAGGACTAACAGGAGGGAAGGTATTTATGGATGTATGCAGCAGATAGAATAAAAATATTTATTTGAATCATGTTCTCTAAATCTAAAGTGTGCTACATATATACTGTTACCCTCATATACTGATAATTTCAGATGGTTTTAGACTATTATACTATAGTGTAGTACACTAAGTCATTTCATTGCACATTTCAGCAAATATAGAAGGTCATTCTATGCATACTAAAAATGTCCATACTATGGATGTACTGCAGAAGTAGCATGAGCAGCCTATATTATATTCCAAATATAGGCAATAATAAATATATAATTTAAAGCTAGTGTCTCTTTTATGAAATAACACAAGCGCATCTGTCTGATATGCATGAGAAGTATGAGGTTTGAGGAAACACAAGCTCTGCAAAATCTGATGTAGATTGTATCTCCAGATGGCGCACACGCCTCTGGATGCTTGTTAGATGTGACAGATCAAAGTGTGTGTGTGGAAAACAGAAGATCCAGAGGAGAATGTGTGTAAACATCACTAGGCCTGATGTGGAGTTCACCGAGGGTGGCAGTGGCACTTCATTTTCCCACTTATAATGTTAATCAAGGTTTCTGGCACCACAAATTGTCATAATATAGTTTTTTTATGACAATTTTCCACTCCCTTAAATGGGCTGTTTGTTTAAAAGAAATAAACAACCTGTTATGATTGACCAAACATTGCTTACAGGCACAGTTTAAATATTCTTGATAGGTGATGATATATAAATGTGGGTGGTAATAATGTGAATTACCTCAAATCTATAAAAAGTATGTAATGTGGCTTAATAAACTGTGTTAACATGCCAAGAACATTGCACTACCTTAGCTAAAAAGTGGCAACACTTAGCAACACCCTGGCAACAAAGCTGAACACCCCAGTTACCACATAGAAACATGCTAACACCCACTCAGAACACTTGGGCAACCACACAACAACACCCTGGCAACCATCCAAAACATCCTAGCAACAACACAGGAATGCAAAATGTATGCAACCCCCTGGCAACCAACCAAAACATCCTAGCAAAAGCATGGAAATACAACATGCATGCAACCCCCTAGTAACCAAACATATCTCCCTGGCAACCACCCAAAACATCCCAGTAACAGCATAGGAACACCCTAGCAACCACACACGACACCCTAGTAAACACATAGCAACACCCTGGGCACCATCCAAAACATCCTAGCAACAGCACAGGAATGCAAAATGCATGCAACCCCCTGGCAACAAACCAAAACATCCTAGCAACAACACAGGAATGCAAAATGTATGCAACCCTCTGGCAACCAACCAAAACATCCTGGCAACAGCACAGAAATACAACATGCATGCAACTCTCTAGCAACCAAACATAGCACCCTGGCAACCAACCAAAACATCTTAGTAACAGCATAACAACACAGGACACTCTAGCAAACACATAGCAAGACCCTGACAACAAGCCAAAACATACTATCAACAGCACAGAAATGCAAAATGCATGCAACCCCCTGGCAACCAACCAAAACATCCTAGTAACAGCATAGTAACACCCTGGGAACAATTCAAAACACCTTAGCAAACACATATCACAACACCCTGTCAACCATCCAAAACATCTTAGTAAATGCATAGCAACATCCTAGCAATCACATAGCAATATGCTAACAACAACCCACAACACCTAAGCAACTGCGTAGCAACACCTTGGCAACTAACCAAAATATCCTAATAAATGCATAGCAACACCCTGTCAACCACATAGCAACACCCTGGCAACAGACCAAAACAGAATGGAAGGTGCATGATGTAGTTACAATATCTAACCAGTAGGGAACCATAATAATCTTAATCTATTCTCTATAAATCTATAATCTAAAAATTCATAATCTTCTAGCATTAGTTCCAGTTCGTATCAAACATAGCTGAACCAGTTCAGCAATGTCTTTGAGTTCACTTATAAATCACAGACAGGTGTGTTTGGAGCAGACCTAGAGATAAACTCTGCAGGAAGACGGATTGCAGGAGCAGGATCGAAACCTCTCATCCAAAAGCCTCCCGACAGAGTGACTCTCAGCATGGAGACCCTTTGAAAGCCTTGACTTCACAGCTTTCTTCATCCCCACCCACCATCAGCTTCAGATGGCTTTGCCCAAACGATGATCCAGATCAGCACTTCTAAAAAATCTGCACTTCATAAGGATTTATTTTTGCTTTGAAGACGTAATTGAGTTATCAGTTTGAAATATTGAACTTTGTCTCAGATTTTTCTCATAAAGTTCCCTTAAAAGTAACAAAATAATTGGATGAGAAAAATATTAAAGGTGCTGTATGTAATTTTCTGTCTGTTCTAAATCATAATAATAAGTAAAAATAAAGTTCACATACTTGTTTCTCCAAAAAAAAAAAAAAACAATGCTACAGCCAGTTATTCTACTTTGAAATGTGTACTGTGTCGGAATGTCTGTTTTTGTTTTGGTCTGTGTGACTCCGCCCACTGACCATTTACCCAATAGTATTTTGACACCACGGGTTGCCAGTTGGTGGAAAACCCAGCGTAATGCAGCCATGGAAGCCAGCAAACAAACTGGGTCTACCCGACTTAAAAAACCTTGGCATCCATCTAAAAAGCTCTATGTCAAGAGCCATATTAAAACACGGATAAATTAACTCATCAAATTACTGTGTAAGGCCTTCCATTGCACTCGTTTCTTGTCTTCAATCTGGCAACCTGCGTCAGCATCAAGTCAGAATGTGGACTGCAGTAGGCCAATTTCCACAGCTAGCTGTCAATATTACATACTGCACCTTTAATGAAGTATTTTCCTCAGGAAAAACATCTGAGAAGCAGGAAACGTCAGCAAAATTCCCCATTTGCTGTCATTACTGTCTAGAAGAAGCTGATGTATAACAAATTTCTGTAATGTAATTTCTGACTTTTTTTTTGGTTCTGCACTGTATGACAAAGTTTTGCATGGTGAGAACTGTTCACATAAATACAAACTGTTAACATCTGGGTATTTCTTTTTTTATTTGCGCAATAAAAAAATCACTTCGCATTTGTGCTGTAAGCACAAACAATGCTCTTTTCATAGCAGTTACCGCGCTTAAAACACATTTGATGGAAACTTTTAACTTCTCTAGTGTGTTTTGGAGGTAATGGTTATAATTAGCTTGACAACGTCCCAATAACACTCAGCCTCTAATGAAGCATTAGAAAGTGATGGATGTCGTACCACACTAGCAGAATCAGCGGGATATTTTGGCCCTTGTTAGTGCAAATAATGTGTTTTAAAGAGCACTGCGGAGAATTCACTGGGGCTCGAATGATGAATCATGGGAAGGTGTTTCCAGATGTGACCAGCTGCTTGTTTCTGAAAAACGACATTATTCTGAAGCCATTTGTTATATGGTAGAAAGTTCTGAAGAGCTTTTTCTAACCCCTTAGTTACAAATCTAGTTTAACCCTTGTGCTGTGCTGAAAACCAGCCTTTTAAAAAGGCTGTAAATACAGTATGTCATCATGCCATATTATCACCAAATGACTCAATACTTTTGTCAACTTGTTTATTTTACACTTGGGCAACCACACAACAACACCCTGGCAACCATCCAAAACATCCTAGCAACAACACAGGAATGCAAAATGTATGCAACCCCCTAGTAACCAAACATATCTCCCTGGCAACCACCCGAAACATCCCAGTAACAGCATAGGAACACCCTAGCAACCACACATGACACCCTAGTAAACACATAGCAACACCCTGGGCACCATCCAAAACATCCTAGCAACAGCACAGAAATGCAACATGCATGCAACCCTCTAGCAACCAAACATATCACCCTGGCAACCAACCAAAACATCTTCGTAACAGCATAACAACACAGGACACTCTAGCAAACACATAGCAAGACCCTGACAACAAGCCAAAACATACTATCAACAGCACAGAAATGCATGCAACCCCCTGGCAACCAACCAAAAACATCCTAGTAACAGCATAGCAACACCCTGGCAACAACTCAAAACACCTTAGCAAACACATATCACAACACCCTGTCAACCATCCAAAACATCTTAGTAACTGCATAGCAACATCCTAGCAATCACATAGCAATACGCTAACAACAACCCACAACACCTAAGCAACTGCATAGCAACACCTTGGCAACTAACCAAAATATCCTAATAAATGCATAGCAACACCCTGGCAACAGACCAAAACAGAATGGAAGGTGCTTGATGTAGTTACAATATCTAACCAGTAGGGAACCATAATAATCTTAATCTATTGACTTTATGGCAATTTTGCAAAAAGGAAGCTGGAAATTCATAATCTTCTAGCATTAGTTCCAGTTCGTATCAAACACAGCTGAACCAGTTCAGCAATGTCTTTGAGTTCACTTATAAATCACAGACAGGTGATTTATTATCACCAAATGACTCAATACTTTTGTCAACTTGTTTATTTTAAAATAAGAAAAGTTTTAGCATTTCTGATTCTGTGTAACTGATTGGTCGTAGGCCTCATTAACCTGATCTTATGCACCTCAGTTTTTGAGTGAAAATTCATTATCAGTGGATTATTTTGGCAATATGCTCTCAAAAAATGAGGTGCATAAACTCAGATCAGTGAGGCCTACGATCAGCTTAGTCCAGTGCGATAACATAAACTAGCATCTATGGGGAATAATGAATATCCTCTCTGTTTCAAAGTGCCTGAAACACAATACAGTGGTCAAAAATTTTATTAATCAAGCTGGCATATTTAATATGGTATATTTAATTTAATTTTCATGTTGGTATATTCCAAAATATATTTTATGTGAAGTGGTTTAACATCAAGTAAAAAATAATATAATATAGGCTTAATATATATATATAATATAATATATATAATATTTTGCATTTAAAACCCCGAGATGCAGGGAGGAAAAAGCATTTTTAAAAGCTAAACTTGTTTTAACTTGAGCACCATGTTTTTGGCAAAAACATGAGACGCGAGTGCAATGGTCAAACATGTCTGTCTATCGTGAGTTTACATCAATGGAAATGCAAAAACACGATGGAACTCATCAGAGGAACTCATTTTAGTGTTACTTGTATCACATTTGTGCCGACATAATTTAAATTCAAGTAAATGTTTTGGCGGTGCAAATTTTCCTTCTGTTTTGTATGAAAAAAACATTTAAGTCAGAGTATGACCCATGTTCATTTTTGGCGAATGAAAATAAGGCCGCGTCCGTGAGAGGGGTTGACATTGGTGGCACCACACATTTTAAAGAGTATTTTTATAACCAGAATTTGTTTTGTTAAGACATATTTAGACTATTGCGAATTTTATGGAACGTTTCTTTACAACCCCTAAAGAAATATTCTTTTCAGCATTTTGACGGCCCACATAATGACAGTGACATTTAAAAAATTGTGGAGAGATTTCTGACAAGAACACTGAGGCTTTACACGCACATAAAGTCTTTATTGAATAGGACATTTACGCTTTGAAAGTCTAATAGTACAGTTTATGTCAGTTTGGTTTTCTTTGAGGAAGATGGATGTTCTCTTGTACTCTGTGTGAATCGTTCATTTTTTTGCTGTGATTGAATAAACTGCGCTTCTCTTCCCATCAGACACATCCAAACACACACAACCATCTCTTGTGTCCTTGTCTCCATTACTGTACTAACATCCCTGATTTACTGAACGGCATCTCCAGATACCATCACAATCCAGTTTACAAGCCATTACAGTGACCGTTCAATACAAGCACTACTAGAAACTAAGAAAATAGGAGCAATAGCAATATCCAAACTATCCGAAACAAACCTATATCTGCTACTCCTTTTTTAAAACACAGGAGACTTAAAGTCAACATGGAATCAGAATTGACTCATTTTGCTTTCTTATAGCCTACATGTTTCTGGTTTAATCACCAGTGCAATGCTTGTCTTTGTAATCCAGCAGCTCAGATCATGTGAATTTGATTAGAAATGCTTGAGTTCTCTGACTTTTTGAGACATTGTTGAGGAGACTCCATTTAATGCCACTGCTGTGTGGGAGAACAACTGAGACATTAAAGAGCGTTTGAGAGAATGCAGAGCCTCTACAAACACCGTACAGCTCCTTCTTCTATACAAAAAACCCAATTTACCATAAACAGAGATAACGAAAACCATTATGTTATCATCCTGTTTCCATGACACCCAGCGATGTCGCCTCGGGCGAATCTTGTCCTCTATAGACCTGCTTTTCACATGCTGTTCCATCACTGCAGGATCTCAGAGGAGGATGAAAGCCTGCTGTAGTGGGTGGTGTGAAATCTCCTGTCAAACGTCTCACTCACGCCACAAGATAACAGCGCATTCACTCCAAACACCGCTAATGCAACATTAAAGAGAAGCTTTACGTTCGGCTCTGGAGAAATTCAATACCTTAATTCTGTTATGAGGGAAATGTGTGAAGTATATTTACTTATGACGCACATCATTGTTATTGCTAACTAAAACTCATTTCAATTATCATACATTTATCATTTACAAAAATAATTTGGTTAATTACAATAAATATGCCTAGATAGAAAAAATATTAAAAACTCATTTTTAGTAACATTACTAAAACGCAAACTAAAATGAAAACTGACAATATAAAAATAAATGTGAATTCAGAATATTAATAAATACTATAAATATAGTATAATATTAATAAATATAAAGTATGAATAATACGAAAATAACACTGATATATGATTCTTGATTCTGATTGGTTGACAGAAACTCCAAAGTGATACATTAAAGGTTAGATGGAGTTAAATATACCTGCTTGAATGGGAAAATACTACAATCTCAGAAACTGTTTTTCAGCATTATAATAAAACACCATAGATTCAGGAATACAATATGGCAACAATATACTCATAAACTGCGCAGCTTTAGCTGAAATCACACGCATGCATTTCCATGAAAAAGATTGGCTCTAACAGCCAGACAAACTCAAACTTGCGTCTTCAGCTGTGAATAAGATGTCTTTATTGTAGTGTTGAATGAACCCATATTCACAATCCATTTACCATGTGGAAGAGGGTAAATGTTCACTTAAAAAAATATAAGATCAATGATGAAAGTTAAAAAGGCAAACCCTTAGTTCGCATGGCAAGGCATATTCACCCATAAATGATCGTCTGGAGGATCCTTGAGTGATTGTGTATTTTTTGTGTGTGTGTATATTCCTCTTGTTCAGGCTCATCTGCTGTAATATTCACAAACAATGATGTTTTAGCCATGCATATGACCGCTAAATCAACATACTGTAAGTTTGGCATCTTTTATATAAACTACACACAGCCGTCTTGAATTGTTTTCTTTACATTTTTTTTTTTTTTTACACATTTGTACATTTCTGGATTCGTGAACCACATGATCGTATGGATCACAGATGTGATGGTTTAAATAAGAATTGCTCTGTAATACCAAATGACCATAATACCAAAATGACAATATAGATAAAGAAACGTTATTATCTTGTACTCTATGATTAAATAAACAGAAATAAAATGGCAAAACATATCCTCATGAACTTTAATAACAGATTTGGTAGCCTGTAACTCTCCTGAGAAAGGTATGATGAAATGATTTTGCTTATTATTATTTCTTGTCATTTTTGCTCAAGCAGATGAATCGAGGGACGCTTCTATTGATAGTAAAGTGCCCCGCATAAACTATATTTGTTTTCCTCCATGTGTTTCTGTACAACATTCACGTGTTTGTCTGCATTATGATTATTCCTGTTCCAAAATATCGTTAAATTAATAATCACATCTAGTACAGGCTTCAAGATTAAAGGCACTTTCCACAAATAGGGTACAAAATAGAGTTTGAAATGCTGAAAAATCGTGTTCCTCCACCTCAGGTGGTCAAACTAAATATTATATTAAATATTTTATTTTAGTTATTTAATAACTACAATTAATTTTAAATAAATCTTTAATTTAATTTAATTTTTAGACATAAACTACATAAAAATATTTAAACTATTGCCTATTTTAACTAATATTAATAGTATTTTTTTCCTATATTTAACTGAATATCAATTCAACAGATGTTATATGATTTTAACAAGACCTCTGAGATGCAGCAGGCTAAAATCACTGTTTTAAAGGGTTGTACAGACGTTTATGCTTTTAAAACCTTGAAAGAATAGTTTATCTAACTAGTAGTGCTGTCAAATGATTAATCGCATATATATATATATATATATATATGCGATTAATCATTTGATTTGATTATATATATATATATATATATATACACACATAATAAATATATACAGTACACATATACATATATTATGTAAACAAAAACTATTATTTTTAATGCAATTAATCGTGATTAACTGTTTGACAGCACTACTAACTAGTTGTTTTTTTTTTGTCTTTATTATAGTCATTTAAAGCTGCGGTCCGTAAGTTTTGCCTCTTTGTCGCCATCTATGTTTGAAAACCTGGAATTGCAAGCTGCTTGCGGAATTATCTCGCTTGTGTGGGTTGTGCTCCGGCACGGCTCCAGCGCGGATGAATCTAATGTTTTGAAGTGAATGTGTAGCAGTCAGTCACTCACCGGTGTGGATGTTTACTGTACTTCGCAATCACAGATTCTAGCCTATGTCTTGGAATATATGACCCATATAATAATTTTCACCGTATATTGCCATCTAAACAAGTAAGTAACAAGTCTGCCACGTTTGTTCTGACCAACTGAGGAAAAAAGCATTCGAATTTCATATTAAGAAATTCTTTTAACCCAAAAAAGCTAATTATTCTCCCTTCAAACTGGTTTTCTTTAAAATACAAATCGTGTGTAATCCCAGGCTGTAATCAGAAGCACATTAAAAACTGAAATATAATTTCATTTCATTCACATGTGTTTCATAAACACATAATCCTTTCTGGATTACAATCCGCCATCAAAATGATACATTTAATTATTCTAGCTGCTGTGAGAAAAGGCTATAAACGATCCGCCACCTGCAGGATCCTTACATGCCATAGCCTACTAGCCGGGACAACTTCTTTATGTTTACAGACGTGACGTAATGACACAGTGCCATGCTCGAGTTTCCTGCGGAAACCTACCCGTACCACTCAAATTAGAAAACATTATTATAAGATAACCGATGTGAATTGGGCTATAGTAAGGCGATAGTTTTGAACACTGGCTGGATATGTACTTGCTCAAATATTGATTTTGGATCATTTTTAACCAAAAAAAGTTACGGACTGCAGCTTTAATAACTCAATTAAATTGAATAATTTAAATGGAATAAGTCACTTTGGATAAAAGCGTCTGCTAAATGGCTAAATGTAAATAGAACAATTAATATTTAATCATTACAATTAAATTAATTGTATTTATTGTATAAATGTATTTATCACATATTTTTTAAATAATATTAATTAATAATTAATAATAAATAATAATGAATAATTTTCTGCATTTAATCAAATAGTAATTCAACAGATATTGTATGATTTTAACCGCTGTATATAGTCTCTGAGGTGTGACAGGACAAAATCGTCATTTTCAAGGGTTCACATTTGAGATGTTTAAAACTACCTACTTTGAATGTTAGGTTAATTTAACAGTTTATCTAACTAGTTCTTTATGTCTTTATTGCTTCAAATAAAAGTAACAGGACATCTGGACTCTTTTTGTGGAAAGTGCCGATAGCTTTTCATGACAAATACTGTTCCCACCCAATTCAAAGCTATTCTAAAGCAAATCCCATGATTGTTTTACTACATTATTACAAAATACATAATTCAGTATTTGCAACATTCTATATCGAGGTGCTAATTAGAAACCACAACATAATCAGCTGAATATTCCCAGCAGTTTCATAAATCAAAACAGACACGACATTACAAAAGAAAAGTGCTTCTCAGCATCCTATTTGGCTTCCTCAAAGAAAATGTCCCTCAAAGTAAAGCCCCTCATCGCTGCAATGGGACACCGCGCACACATCGATCCCCTCATGAACATTTCAAACCCCGACGTCTGAGAGTCCCTCGGAGGAAACGTCACCTTCGCTGACAGCGGGCCGTTTGGAAGAACAAAACTAGCTCATTCTGGCTCTTTATTAAAGTAATGGCAGTTTAAGACATCAGGTTCTATATGTGCAAACTAAATGGCGAAATCAACGCGATTGAGTCTCTTGCGAACAGCGTCAAACTTAGAATGAAAACATGCGGGGAAAAGAAAGACTCAAGTTTGGTGCATTTTTAACCCCTTTGACCTTTTTTTTTTTTACAGTTTCTTGTTAATTTATTAATCATAATCGTGTTGAATTAAGGCATTTACACACTAGACAAAGCTTTGCACTTTGTGATCCATTTTGGAGGGAAACGTCGGGTCATAAGCGGGAAAACAGCAAACTGGATTTCGCCTCACTTGAGATTCCAAGAGCTGAACGGATGCTAAAAATCATCGCAACATCACTTTTGCAAACCCTCGTGATATACAGTAAGGTTCTCTCAAAGTTGATCACACATTCTTTCCAGTTGCATTAATAGAACATCCATTCAAAGTTGCATGGACTTATTTCTGCAAGTTAGTTTCAGAAATAACTCTTCTTATAAGAGTTATTTTTGAAAGTTAGTTCAATAATGTTTGCAAAATGATAAAATGGAACATTCTATTAATGTTTTCTGTAACATTCGCATAACCAAGAAAAAATGGGGAGCTAACAAAAGTATGTTTTAAGAACGTTTTGAGAACGTTCCCATCACATTGTGAAAACGTTATTTCTGAATGTTATCTGAACGTTCAATAATGTTTGCAAAATGATAAAATGAAATGTTCCCCTAATGTTTTCTGTAACATTCCCATAACCAAGAAAAAACAGGCAGCTAACAAAAAAAGTTGTGAAAAGAATGTTTAGCTAATGTTCCCATTACGTTATGAAAAACTAAAATTCTCAAAGGTCTCTGAACATTCAAAACATTCAGTGTTTTAATGTTTTAAAAATATTCTTTCTTGGTTATGCGAACATTCCATTCTGCAAACATTAAAGGAATGTTAGTTTTGAATGTTCTCTAACATTCCAAATCAAACAGTAACATTTAAACAATGTTAGAGGAACATCCAACTAAAACGTTTCCATGAATGATGCATAAATAATGTTTGTTTTTTTGTGCAAACATTCTGAGAACATTATTAAAGACCAGAGAACTTTGAACGAACATTCTATTAACGTTACTGGATGAACGTTTGTTAATAAAAAACCTTCTGAGAACCTTCCCTGTTAGCTGTGTATGTCTTTGCAATGCATCATTCCCATTCAAACCAATGGATCTGCAGCATTCTCTAGTGTGTAAACGCCGTTCACGTGGGCATGACGTGTATGAACACCGCTCTAGCGATGATCTCCATGTTGAACCCCTCTAAGAACCTCGTGTGATTGTGAGGGGTTATTGTATATTGCAGGAGGAGCAGCACGGGTCTTCCTTATCCGGCTGAGAGGCGTAGTCCATCTGCCTGACTATCTCAGAGAACAGTTCGTCCACCATGGTTTTGCTCTTGGCCGACGTCTCCATGAACGGGCAGCCCCATTCTTCAGCTAGAGCTTGACCCTCGCTCGACGAAACCTCACGCTCGTTGTCCAGGTCCACCTTGTTTCCCACGAGAATCACGGGCACGCGCTCGTACCTGTGAACATAAGAGACACGAGAATGAGCCAAAGCTTCAGCATTACATGACAAGTCCAAGGTGAAATGTGGCATTTCAGCATTAACTGCAGTTGTTTCCGAACAGGTTTCCCTAATAGTTTTACTGCGTCCATTGCCCTCGTCTGCAATTGGTCAGGCAGACAGACAGTCCCGCCCCCAAACTCATGTCATTGGTTGAGTCAACAGCTGACAAAACAGAACAATGTTTTAAAAGAGTAACAATGTTTCACTCTTCAGAAAGTTAAACTACCGGTGACTCACTTAAAGTGTCTGTGGACATTACACTTGAATTTTAATAAAATATTAATTAAAGTATTTAAATTAATATTTTAATGTACATTCATATACATATATATATATATATATATATATATATATATATATATATATATATATATATATATATATATATACACACACAATTTATTATACTAGTAAAAATACTGTATATGCTTAAAAACAGCATATGCTTTTTCATTGTTTACAGTTTTTCATAAACAGTCTTTCTGTTACTACTTTTACAAATTTTAATCAAACTTTACAAAAATGGGGTCAGATGATCTTCAGACCAATAATAACACATACTGGTCAAAAGTTATAATTATAATATTAAAATGACTCATAACATTTTAACTAGAAATAGCACATCTACTCATAATCTCAAAATCTACTCACAATTAATGCTATATATATATATATATTTTTTATAATAATCTATATAGCTACAAAAAAAATTATATTTTAACTACAGTTTAAATTTAGCTTCAAGCAAAGCTGTTACAATATACATCCTATACTGTAAATCACTCCTTAAGAAATAACTAACTAAATAAATTATTTATTTATTTTTTTTAAATCAATCAGTTAATCAATCCTTTAAATTGGAAAAGAAAATGAAAAAAATGAAGACATATTTTTCACCAAATATCAAGTTGACAAAAATTTGAAGAATTTGAAACTGCATTAGCTGATCTAATTTTCTAATAAAAATAACAATATACTGATACAAAAAAAAGTATGGTGTATTTTACACCATTTTCAACCGAAATAAATGTTTAATTACATACCAAAAATAATTAAATAATTATTGGTAAAATATGCCAATGATCAACTAATGAATAATTAGCTCAAGATGAAACAGTTCAATGTGTTTTCTTTATCAAGATTGATTGAGTTCATAAGAGAGCACTTCGCTCCAGTTATTGAACCGCCATCCGATACCTGAGGTCAAAATCATTAAAGACGACGCAAATTTATTTGTCTTCTTCCCAGCGGCACTAGCTGTGTGTCCCTGATCCGCTGTGAATCACTCCCTCCACAGACTCTGAGTCAGAGCTATCGATCTGTCAGCCGAGGCTCTTTAGAGAAGTGTGTGTCCAGCGCTCATCAGAGCAGCTGAGTCATGAGAGCGGAGGAGTATCGGCTTGATATCAGCTCTAATTAAAGGAGGAGGAAGATCTTCAGCGACTGGAGAGACAGATGATGAACATCTCAGTGACTGCCAGAAGAAAACATCACTGCTCTTTTTAATAGCTCCAGACACTTAAAGGGACAGTTCACCCAAAAAATGAGCATTCTTTCATTTACTTCCCTCGTGGCGCTCAAACCTGTTTGCCTTTCTGTCTTCTGTGGAGCACAAAAGAAGATATTTTGAATAATGTTTTAACCGTCTTTGTCAACACAATGAAAATCAATTTAAGACAACACAAGACTTGTATTATATGGACAAGAAATAGAAAAAAAAAAAAAAAAAATATATATATATATAGAATTTATACATAAATAATTTATATATATATATTTTTCAATTGTAAAAAATATTTATAAATATATTGTCATACCGTATATATATATATATATATATATATATATATATATATATATATATATATATTATAATGTAATAATAAATATATTTTAACGTGTACAATTAATTTTAATAATAATTTTGATTTATTTTAAACGTTTATATTATATTATATATTATTATTATTATTTAATTCCTGTGATCAAAGCTGTATTTTCAGCATCATTACTCCAGTCTTCAGTGTCACATTATCCTTCAGAAATCATTCTAATTTGCTGATTTGCTGCTCAAGAAACATATCTAATTATTATCAATGTTGAAAACAGATGTGTTGCTGAATATTTTTGTGGAAACCGTGATGCATTTTATTTTTCAGGATTCACAGATGAATAGTAAGTTCGATAGAACAGCATTTATTTGAAATATAATTTTTTTGTAACATTATAAATGTCTTTACTGTCAGTTTTGGTCAATTTAAATAATGAATTGAGCACATGTCAATAAGAACTGCTCAGCAGCAGACAATCATTAGCATCCTTCACATCATGTTGCTGCATCTAACAGTTGAGCGTCACACAGCGGGCCGTCAGCGAGGGATCGAGGTGTGAATGCTGAGTGGGAGTAAAGCGGCGCACAGATGAAATGTCATCTATTGGTGGAGAGCAGGAGAAACGCTATTTATATCCAGACTGACTCGAAGGAAGTCTGGGTTCAGTTTTGTCATATTCATGACCATATGCTGCTTCAGCTCATGTACTTCACGCCGTTTACAAGATGAGCGTTTAGCAGCGGGAAACCCCGCGATCTGAGAGAGTGCACTGTTACTGTGAATGCTGACATGTCGTACATTCAGTGTGCACGCGCTTTATGTGCCGCTGATGAAGAAGAGCAATAAAGCAGGCTGGAAAAATACTGGCCATTCAGACAGTTAATGAAGCAACAAAACTACTTTCCCATCATTCTCACTATCAGCAGGACTCACGAGAAGGATCTGATCTATTTAATGTGTGCCTTTTGCTCTTCATTTTGTTTCAGAAGTGCTCACATAAGCATTATAAATTATTATTATATATAAATAATTACTATAATTACATTATATATATATATATATATATATATATATATATCACTGTAAAAAGTGATAAGTTGACTTAACTTAAAAGAATTGAGGAAACCCCTTGCCTTAAAATTATTAAGTAAATAATTAAAAAAAAAAAAGTTAAGTGAACTTGACAATTCACTTATTTTTTAATTATAATTTACTTAATTTTTTAAGTTAAGTCAACTTATCACTTTTACAGTGATATATATATATACACACTGTATAAGTATATATTTTAAAATATGATAAAATAAATTTTAATTTAATTAAAGTTTTAATATTATATGCTGTCAAATGATTAATCGCGATTAATCGCATCCGAAATAAAAGTTTTTGTTTACATAATATGTGTGTACTGTGTATATTTATTTTGTATATATAAATACACACATGCACGTATATATTTTGAAAATATTTACATGTATATATATTTATATTCTTATATTTTATATTATATATAAATATATTTAATATATAAATACAATTTTTCTTAAATATATACATGCATGTGTTTGTATTTATATTTATTATATTTATATACACAGTATACAGAAATATATTATGTAAACAAAACTTTTGGATGCGATTAATCGTTTGACAGCACTAAAAATAACACAAACATCTATCTATCTATCTAGTAAAATTAAATATTACAATTAAAAAACATATATACTTAAAAAATTATAAATACATACCCAAAAAATTATATACATATATTTAATTAAATGTGTGTTAATAAAATATGTAATAATATTAAAATATCATATAACAGAAACCAGACGTTTTGTTTGTTGTTGTGATTCACCAGACAAACTGGTTCTCATTCAGCTCATCTAAAGCTGCTTGCCGACATTTTCCAAAATGTCATGCCATGCATTATCATCTTAATTTCTCACTGATTAAAATAATTGAATACAGTGACAAGATAGTAGCAGTAGTTAAGTGAATGTAATTACCTTGGAGTGTAACGAAGCACAAGCCTTCATGACCCACAACAGCTATTAGAGGGTCAGTGAAGCGTGAGCGTCTGAGTGTGTGTCACGACGCAGTGATTGTGATGTAACCGTGAGCTGCACACACATATGACAAGCTGCATGTTCCACTTCAGCATCTGACAGCAGCTCAATAGCTAATTATTCTTTTATGCTGCTGCGCGAATGCTTTCCTTATTGCCTGAAACCACACGCCACAGCACACGCTTTACTGACTCCCAGAGTGAATCCACACGGCTGTGATTCACAATCAATCACATTTAATGCAATGCATCAGATCTATCAGACTACAAACTCACCCTGAGATTAATAATGCACCCTAATGACAGAAACTGCCAAAGTTTATTAGACCACACACACACACACACAAATATAATTATATATATTTAATTTTCTTTATTTTTCAATTAATTTAAATTTTAATAATTTAAAAATAATTATATTTGATGGAAAATAATGGAAACCGCAAAAGAATTCAAAAACATTTAAAATAAGTTAAAAAGTTATAATATTTATATATCAAATAAAATGAGAACATTACTATTTTAATGCATATTAATTATAATAACTGAATAATATGAAAATAATTATATATGATAAAATAATGATGGAAACTGCAAAAAAAAAAAATTAAAAAATCTAAAATTAATTACATTTATATTATAATTTAAATTATTTTTAATCACTCACACATATAATTACAATTATTTAATAATATGAAAATAATTATATATGATAGAAAATAATGAAAGAAACTGAATTAAGCATTAAGCATCTAAAATTAATTAAATTTATAATATTATAATTGTAGTTAATTTTAATCACACACAGAGACACAATTTTAATTTCAATTATTCAGTAATATAAAAATAATTATATATAATAGAAAATAATAATAGAAACTGCAAAAGAATTAAGAACTCAAAAGAATTTTAAATTAATTATAATTAATACAATATATAATACATATATAATTTGAATTAATTATTTGAAAATAATTATGTTTGATAGAAAATAATGATGGAAACTGCAAAAGAATTAAGAATCTAAAATTAATTAAATTTATAATATTATAATTGTAGTTAATTTTAATCACACACACACACACACATTTTTAATTTCAATTATTCAGTAATATAAAAATAATTATATATAATAGAAAACAATAATAGATTTTAAAATGAATTATAATTTATATAATACACATATCATTTGAATTAATATATTATTTGAAAATAATTATGTCTGATAGAAAATGATGGAAACTGCAGAAGTTTATTAATACTATAATATTGTACATATAGAAACAAAAGAAGTAAGTGTAAGAATGAAGTGTTTATTGAGCGTGATTGCTGGAGAACTGGCTGCGGGTGAAAATGTGATGCAGCACTGAGGCACTGAAAAGCTCTGTCCGTCTGTCAGAGAGTGACGTCCGGTGCATTGAAGGCCTCGCCGGCGCTGTTTCCCAGTAACGCTTCGACCCCCGGCGCTCTCCAACACAAAAACAGATGTGAAGTCTCCAGAGACCCTGCTGGAAGCAGTGCATGCTGGGATGCTTTTGGCTGTAAATGCTGGTAGGACCACACGCTGGTTCAGAGCGAAACAAAGGAACCTAGTTGTTAATGAAAACAAAAAGGGGAATGTTTTTTCCAAAGTTTCCCAAAATAAAAAGCTCTGTCAGAAATTAAAAGCAGAGTTGGCTGAATAAAGTCCAAAAACACTGAACAAAACACAGCCTTCAGAAACTAAACTAGAAGAGTAAAGCAGACTAGACAGGATCACAATAACATTAAATATTAAGAATAAACAAAAATGACACAAAAATTTAAATCATTGTTTAGATTTAGAATGACATGAGAGAGAAATTTTTTTATATCGATTATGCTATTTTACTTATTTTCGTGTAAAGTACTGTGTAATGTGCTTAAGTGTAATGCTTTGTTTATTGTAAAGCACTTTGACCTGCATGCCTTATATAAAAACAATAAATAACAATTAAAATGATTTCATATTTAATTATTATTATTAATAATAATAGAAACATAGAAAGTAAATGGGAAAAAGGTAAAATAACTGTGTTATAGAATTTAATTATTATTAAATAATTTATTATTACATTTAATAATAAATATTAGGAAAAATAGAAAAAAAGTAGAAACTAAATGAAAAAAAAGGAAACTAAAGGGAATTACAGAAATAATAATAATAGGTAATATTTATTTTATTTAATACTTAATATTATTAGTATTATTAGAAAAAATAGACAAAATGGGAACTAAATGGAAAAAATGGGAACTAAAAGGCACTACAGAAATAATAATAATAATAATAATAATAATATTTAATAATGATACTATTATTAAGAAAAAAATTAAACAGAAAATGCTACAGAAATAATAAATTATATTTACTTGTATTCAATATTTAATTTTACACTAAAAAGTGCTATAGAAATAACATTATTATTTTGCCTAATATATAATAATAATACTTATTAGGATTTTTTTTTTTTACATTTATTGTCATGCATGTATTGTTCAAAGTCATCTATAGACTTGCACATTATAATAAAGGATAATAAAACACTCTGTTGTGTAAATGATTCGTTCAATTCATCGACAGTCAAAAGACTCTCACTGGTCAAATAATAATCTAGAGAAAGGGTCACTGAACAAATCTTTTTAGTGAAATCTTTGAGTCACTGCAATGAATCAAAATCACCACCACTACATTATCTTCACAGTCATACAGGTTCAACGACACGAGAGCGAACAAATGAGGACAGAATTGTGCTTTTGTGGATGAACTATCACTATAAATACACCTCACAAAAGCAAAAGGCCACTATAAAGGAAGTTACGTGAAAAACAATATAAAGTCCCTGAACTGACATGAAAATACAAGCGTTAGAGCAAGTAAAAGGTCACAACTTGTGCTTGTGCATGTAAAAGGTGGAAAAGTATCAAACCAAACCAATTTTAAAGTCGTACAACATCCATAATCAGCCCGAGTGAACAGAATTAGAGGAAATCTTCTGTTCAGAGTCAAACACAAATGAAGACAGATGACCTGATGTTCATACGCTGCAGCTTCACTCGCGGTCACAGCGGTGCAGTGGAGCGAACAGCAAATTGGACCAGGTTAAAAAGCAATCATTGTCTTCACCAGTCCTCCACACACACACACACACACACACACACACACACTCCATGTGTTTCAGAGCTATAAGAATGTTTTGACAGTAATCTAAGATCCGATTCTTCAGTCCCGACTGTATCAGCAAGAAAGGGATTTGAGATGAGTGTGAAATGTCAATATCTGGCAACACAACCAGCAGGTTTCTCATGATAAACCCTCAGGAAAAAAATCTCATCTTCCATGAAGGAACGTCTCGTGGGAGAAGACAACATCTACTTCCCAAAACCGCTGTTAGACACTGTATGCACTGCATTAAATGAGCATACATTCTATTAGTTATAAAAATGAATTGTAATGACTACAGCAATCCACAGGTGTTAACAACATACTTGTATATACAGTGAGGAAAACAAGTATTTGAACACCCTGCTATTTTGCAAGTTCTCCCACTTAGAAATCATGGAGGGTCTGAAATTGTCATCGAGGTGCATGTCCACTGTGAGAGACATAATCTAAAAAAAAAATCCAGAAATCACAATGTATGATTTTTAACTATTTATTTGTATGATACAGCTGCAAATAAGTATTTGAACACCTGAGAAAATCAATGTTAATATTTGGTACAGTAGCCTTTGTTTGCAATTACAGAGGTCAAACGCTTTCCTGTAGTTTTTCACCAGGTTTGCACACACTGCAGGAGGGATTTTGGCCCACCTCCACACAGATCTTCTCTAGATCAGTCAGGTTTCTGGCCTGTCGCTGAGAAACACGGAGTTTGAGCTCCTCCAAAGATTCTCTATTGGGTTTAGGTCTGAGACTGGCTAGGCCACGCCAGAACCTTGATATGCTTCTTACAGAGCCACTCCTTGGTTATCCTGGCTGTGTGCTTCGGGTCATTGTCATGTTGGAAGACCCAGCCTCGACCCATCTTCAATGCTCTAACTGAGGGAAGGAGGTTGTTCCCCAAAATCTTGCAATACATGGCCCCGGTCATCCTCTCCTTAATACAGTGCAGTCGCCTGTCCCATGTGCAGAAAACACCCCAAAGATGATGCTACCACCCCATGCTTCACAGTAGGGATGGTGTTCTTGGATGGTACTCATCATTCTTCTTCCTCCAAACACGTTTAGTGGAATTATGACCAAAAGTTATATTTTGGTCTCATCTGACCACATGACTTTCTCCCATGACTCCTCTGGATCATCCAAATGGTCATTGGCAAACTTAAGTCGGGCCTGGACATGTGCTGGTTTAAGCAGGGGAACCTTCCGTGCCATGCATGATTTCAAACCATGACGCCTTAGTGTATTACCAACAGTAACCTTGGAAACGGTGGTCCCAGCTCTTTTCAGGTCATTGACCAGCTCCTCCCGTAGTTCTGGGCTGATTTCTCACCTTTCTTAGGATCATTGAGACCCCACGAGGTGAGATCTTGCATGGAGCCCCAGTCCGAGGGAGATTGACAGTCATGTTTAGCTTCTTCCATTTTCTAATGATTGCTCCAACAGTGGACCTTTTTTCACCAAGCTGCTTGGCAATTTCCCCGTAGCCCTTTCCAGCCTTGTGGAGGTGTACAATTTTGTCTCTAGTGTCTTTGGACAGCTCTTTGGTCTTGGCCATGTTAGTAGTTGGATTCTTACTGATTGTATGGGGTGGACAGGTGTCTTTATGCAGCTAACGACCTCAAACAGGTGCATCTAATTTAGGATAATAAATGGAGTGGAGGTGGACATTTTAAAGGCAGACTAACAGGTCTTTGAGGGTCAGAATTCTAGCTGATAGACAGGTGTTCAAATACTTATTTGCAGCTGTATCATACAAATAAATAGTTAAAAAATCATACATTGTGATTTCCGTATTTTTTTTTTTAGATTATGTCTCTCACAGTGGACATGCACCTACGATGACAATTTCAGACCCCTCCATGATTTCTAAGTGGGAGAACTTGCAAAATAGCAGGGTGTTCAAATACTTATTTTCCTCACTGTATATGTGTGTGTACAGTATGTGCAAATGTTTTAGGCCACTATCTTCACCAGCTATAAAATGGTTTTAAGTCAGTTATTTTGCTGTAGTGTGTCAGTAGGACATATATCGGTTTACATTTCCAAACATTCATTTTGCCATTAATTGTAATAATCCAGTGCTCCACACAGAGATCTGATCATCATCAGTCTGTCTGGAATGACATGAAGAAACAGAACAAACCGAGAAGAACTGTGGCAACGTCTCCAAGACGCTTCAAGAAACCTACCTGCAAAGCTCCCTGAAAAAATCTGCGCAAGTGCACCGAGGGCAAAAGGTTCACTTGACACACTGCAGCAAAAGATAGAAAAAACTGACTTTAAAACATTTTTAGCTGTTGAAAATACTAGTGGCCCAAGTCTTTTGCACAGTACTGTATATCAAGTGTTTTGCAAAAACAGATAACTACGTTTTTAACAATTTTCATTGTTCATTCCAATTAATCTCAATCAAACTGCATTGGGTTATTTTGATTAGGTTAAACAAATACAGCTAACTAATGCAATAAAACATAATATAAACAATAAAACAATAAACAATAAAATAAATAACAATAAAAAACATGATTTTTTTAAACTTAAAAAAAATGGAGTTATCTGTTTTTGGAAATAAACACATATACATATATATATATATATATATATATATATATATATATATGCATTACATTGATCAAAAGTGAGAGTAAAGAATGTTACAATGTTACAAAAGGTTTCTATTTCAAATAAGTGCTGTTTTTAAACTTTATTTTCATCAAAGAATCCTGAAAAATAAAATGTATCAGTTTCCACAAAAATATTGTGCAGCACAACTGTTTTTAACATGGATAAAAATCAGAAATGTTTCTTGAGCAGCAAATCAGCATATTAGCATATATATATATTCTGAAGGATCATGTGGCACTGAAGACTGATGATGACTGGGTAATTTTCACTGCAGTGAGATTCATCAAGATTAATTTGAATTGCAAAAAAAACGCCCAAAAAACAAATGATTTGCACACAAATCTTGACAGCACAAAAATATGCTTAATTTACGAGCTATTATTATTATCTGCTTTAGAGGCATTCAGTTAGGTCTGCACGAACTCTGAACGCCTGTCTTTCACATTCATGCATCTCCTGTCGAATTAATGCTTTTAGATAGCAATTAGCATAATTTAACACATTTTACAATAAGTAAATGCTGTTCACAGAACTCCACACTCAGACTATGTGAAACTGCACAGACTGTGTGTGGGCCGCGCTGTATGTATCTGAAACACCTACTGTAGCTAAATTGAATATGACGACGTGCGTTTTGAATCTAAATTGATTATGTGTTTAGCATTTGATATAAAGCAGATGAGCAACGGATCCGCCCACATTTCCTCTTCCCAGGCTCTCGCTGCCAGAAGTCCAGTGTGTCTTTGGGTTAGTGTGCGCTAATGCAGTTGTGATGTTTCTTTGGCTTCCACCGGCACACAATCTCATTTATATTTTGGTGAGTGTGCAAATCTCACCAGAGTTACTGTAGTTATCATCCGCCGGCTCAGCATGTATCTGCCTCCTCCTGCAGATTAACAACCTGTGCCAGAGGTTTAGAGGGCTTTTTGCGGGTTCTGCCATGAAACGGTGCCAATTCAATTCATAGAGAGAGAGATAAAGCTGCACAAAATATAATGTGTCCATCCTGAGTGTGTTTAGTGCTGGGAATTTGGGATTTTATATATTCATTTAATGCATTTTATTGAAGTGATTTTCTACAGAGCTGTGCAAGTTTTATGTCTCATAACTCTCAGCACATTTACTTTACATGCACTAAAATAATTTAAACTCCAATCAATATTAATTTGTTTATTTGGTATCTTGAAGCTGGAAGCTTTTTTTTGCCAATAAATAAATAAATAAATATGTAAATAAATAAATAAATGGTGACTTTTTATGCCACAATCTTGACATTTCAAGTCAGAATTTCAAAATACGAACTCACAATTGTGCGAAAAAGTCAGAATTGTGAGATATAAACTCAGAATTGCGACAAAAAAGTCAGAATTGTGAGAAAAAAGTCAAAATTACAAGAAAAAAGTCTGACTTGCGAGATATAAACTCAAAGTTAAGAGAAAAACTGAGAATTACGAGAAAAGTCTGACTTGCGAGATATAAACTCAGAATTGTGAGAAATAAACTCAGAATTACGAGAAAAAAGTCTGACTTGCGAGATGTAAACTGAGAATTGTGAGAAATAAACTCAGAATTGCGAGAAAAACTCAGAATTACGAGAAAAAAGTCTGACTTGCGAGATATATACTCAGAATTGTGAGAAACTTAGAGTTAAGAGAAAAAGTCTGAAGTTCGAGATATAAACTTAAATCTCAAAAAAAAAAAAAAAAAAATCTCAAAAAAAAAAAAAAAATCTGAATTGTGAGATAAGTCACATTTACCTTTTTTACTTTCTTTTTATACTTTGGCGGAAACAAGCTTCCATAAATTTGGTACATAAAAATAAATATGCACAGTTGCCATAATATCTCAATAAACCCAACATGCATGCGTATAAATCTTGTAGCACCAAATCAGTCCAAGGGCACGTTACAAAAGCCTTAAAGGCTGTTCTGCATGAAACACTGTCAAATTACTGCATTCAAATATGGCAAAAACTCTAAATGACATTTTGTCATGAATGCCTTTGCATTGGTGTGTCATGACTTGATTCACCTGAACAGGTCAACCTCTTCACCAGCTCTACTGTTCATAATCACATCATCATACAACACATAAGAGTGCTTTACTATTCAAATACAACAGTTACTGCACTGGTCACGAAAAACCAGCCAATGCCAAAAGACAATATCAGAAAAATGCATAAATAAGAGCGTTTAATAGCTAAAAGCTTTTCTGATTCAAGATTCTGATGTGTTAATTCAGGCCTTTCAGGTTTTGATGCTGCAGTCATCAATCTTTTGTCTATGTGTGCTTTACCTCACAGTCTGGTTTTAATTGTTCTGTAGGTGTCGTTTATGAAAACAATGTGTTCGAACCTCTTTTAAGAGTTGATCTGGAAAAACAAACAATACAGCATCTGTTTCTAGGCCTTAGGTTAAATTATGGAAAGATTAGAATAGACGCAGCCTCCCATTGGACTTATTATTAACGGCACACTAAAGACAGCATTATATGATTTCACACACACCCAAGTCTTTCCATCTGCTTACAACCCTGCAAACTTGAGCTCACACACAGAAAACAAACTACCTGCTTGTCAGATTGAGCGGTACCATGGTAAAATTATGGTAATGCCATGGCTCTTTAATAGTAGTTACTGTATGTACAACAATATTGAATGATTATTCATATAACACTTACTAATAAAGTAATGTGGCAGTACCATAGTACAACAATCATATCAGATGCTAATACCATGGTGCTTTACTATTTAACATGGTACATGCCTAAATACATCGTAGTACCCCATCAAGTGTGTTTTCACCTTGAATTTACAAAAAAAGTATTATGGCAGTACCATGGTAAAATTATGCTAATACCATGGCAATTTAATAGGCTATTTACCATGGTACATGTCCACAAATTTCTTCCATTGTATTTTAACATTTACTATGGTACAGTACATGACTAAAACATGGCAATATTGTTTTACATAAGTTTATTGTTTTTTTTTTTTTTTGCTTTGAATTTACAAAAAAAAAAAAAAAAGTAATTTGGCAGTACCATGGTAAAAGTATGGTACCACAAGGTAATGCTTCAAAAAATACTATGATGTGTTGATCGTGGAGTCAGATAGCTCCATTACCATCTGGTACTGTGGTAGTACTACGGTAAAATGATGGTATCAGAGGTTAACACCAAGGTACTTCAATATTTACCATGGTACATGTCCAAAAACATTGCAATACCACCATTTTCTGTGAGTTTGTTTTTCACCTTGAATTTACAAAGACATACTGTGACAGTACCATGGTAAAAACTATGGTAATGCCATGGTTCTTTAAAACAGTATGTACTGAATGATTATCAAATTATATAAGACTTCAAAAAGTGATAGCAGTGAATGCTAATACTATGACACTTTAATATGAACCATGTCCAAAAAACATGGCACTATTTCTGTAAGTTTAATGGTTTTCGCCTTTAAGTGACAAAAACACTATGGTAATAGCATTGTAATATTATGGTATGCCATGGTTCTCCAAGGTGCTGCCCATTACGGAGTTCAACCTGCTAAAATGATGGTACCAGATGGTATTACCATGTTAGCCTCAAATAATACCATGGTAGTACCATATGTGACCCTGGAGCACAAAAGCAGTCATAAGCAGAACAGGTATATTTGTAGCAATAGCCAACAATACATTGTTTGGGTCAAAATTATCCATTTTTCTTTTATGTCAAAAATCATAAGGATATTAAGTAAAGATCGTGTTCCATGAAGATATGTTGTAAATTTACTACTGTAAATATATCAAAGCTTAATTTTTGATTAGTAATATGCATTGCTAAGAACTTCATTTGGACAACTTTAAAAGCGATTTTCTCAATATTTAGATTTTTTATTTTTTTTTGCACCCTCAGATTCCAGATTTTCAAATAGTTGTATCTCGGCCAAATATTATGCTATCCTAACAAACCACACATCAATGGAAAATGTATTTATTCAGCTTTCAGACTTCGTTTAAATCTCAATTTCCATTTTGTGGTCCATTGTCACATTTAACTTTTGTTTCACAGGAAAAAAAAAGTCAAAGTCCTTAAGGGAGTTTCCCCCCCTAACCATGGCATGTCCAAAAAAAAAAAAAAAAAAACATGGTACTAGAAACTTAAATTTCTGTAAGTTTATTGGTATTCGCCTAAGTGACAAATGCACTATGATAATAATAGCATTGTAAAATGATGGTATGCCATGGTTCAACCTGCTAAAATTATTGCACATTACCATGTTAGCCTCAAAGAATACCATGGTATTTGCGTCTTACCTCTTCACCCTGATGATCTGGTCTCTCATGGGCTTTATATCTTGGAAGCTCTGCTGGTTGACCAGGCTGTAGACCAGGATGAAGCCCTGGCCGTTCTTGATGTAGAGATCCCGCATGGACGCGAACTGCTCCGTCCCCGCCGTGTCCAGGATCTCCAGCACCGACGGCGACGAATCCACCTCGATCTCCTTGCGGTAGAAGTCTTCGATGGTCGGGTCGTACTTCTCGATGAAGGTCCCGGTCACGAACTGGACCGTGAGAGCGGATTTCCCGACCCCTCCGCTGCCCAGCACCACCACCTTATACTCGCGCATTGCGAACGGATGCGAACCGACGTGACGCGCGTAATGGAGCCAGCTAACAGTGTCCAAACCGATCAGATGCGACGGGAAACTTGCCTTGAATATCGCAGAAGTCGAGCAGACGCGGAGCCATGGCTGGCTGTATTGCAACACTCACCATAGAGACAAATAACAGAGACGCACAAAGAGCCAATGCGCGGACTTCATGGCATCTCTAACCACCTCGAATAACCAGAACCCAACAGCTGTTTGGAGAAGTAATCGTTTAACATGCATTTGCGTGCACTTTAGGTTATAAAAGCGCGTCGCGCCCCGTCAGGGCGAGCATGTGAGGCATCACGCGTCCCCTCCGAGCGTCATTTGGAGATCCTTAAGGACGCTGCTGCATTCCAGAATAGCTATTCTTCTGCATCTTCCAGCATCCTCAACCGCCATACTCTCGGGTGGAGACCTTCTGAAGCCAGCGCACACCGTCTCGGCTCGAGGATAGGAGTTTTGTTGCAGGATTGATGCGCTGGACGACCAATGGGCGCGGAGGAGCGCTGTAAGCCACGCCCGCTTGTCTTAATAAGGCAATGGTGAATGTGGTGGGCGGTACTTCCGCTCTTAACTGCGACACGAATGGTTACAGCGCCAGCTGAGCGACCAATGAAGGACGGCGGCAGTGAGCGTGACGATGAACGATGCTGGGGATGCTGTTCCTATGGCAACAGCGCGTCGCCTGCATCAGCACCTGAAATAGAAAGCAACAGGGATGCGGCCATTGTGTGCGCTGATGGAGGCTGGAGGTCTGCAGTGGTTCTTAAGTATTTGAATGCTTGAATGTCATTCATTAGATCAGTTGATGCTCTTGCATGCTCCACTTGGACAAAGTCACTTAAGTCACATTGTTCATTTTTTTAAACACTGCATTCAGTATTTTAGCATTTCAAACTGATCAGTGTTTTGCTTGAATAGTGTGCTTTCTTAACACAAACAAGTGGCATTTATTTATTTATTTAAAATGTTGTTATCCAATACAATGACATTCATACATTTTTAAGCATTTCTTTATGTAATCTACAGGGTTGTGCAGTTCTTACCTCTTAATAAATTATCCATCTCCACTCGTCAGGCCTACAGCTTTCATTAGAAAGCGACAGCAAACATGACGCTGGCTTGAGTTACATCAGCGGTAAATCATATCTATAATGCATCAGCAGTTCACCGAGTATAAATCCAAGTGAGTCTTGTACAAAGAACAATAAATTCTCCTAATATATCAAATGATGTTACAACAAAGTGCATTGATGTAGGGATTAGTTCAGCCAAAAATACATAAATAAATATTTTTTGAAAAATCAGTCATTATTTATTCACCATAATGTCCTTCCAAACCTGTTTGTTTTATTCCTCCATGCAACACAAATCAGAACTGGCTGGTTGTTTTGCATGCAATTAAAATTAATGTACTTTGGCTTTCAAGCTTCAAAAAGGACCATAAATGTAATGTAAAAATATGTAAACACTATAATACTATTAATATTAATTTTTGCATTGGCTATTCATTTTAATTGTAAGAAGTAATAACCTAAATTCAGAATGATAACTAGAGTGTAGGCTTGCACAACTAAGACCACTTAGTTTTAAATTATTCAAACAATACCATGGTATTCATGTCACAGTAATATTGTACCATGGTATGATGATGGTATCAGATTATGATGGTATAATATTGAATGATAACCATATTCATATACCAAAGTATCACCATTACATACAGCATTTTATCAGTAAAAAAAATATATATTTTTTTTTAAATTTTAAACATTTTCACTGTCAATAATAGGGTTATTATTATTAGTTAACTAAAAAATAAATAAATGCCAACTGAAAAAAAAATAAAAATTTCTCTTTTTATTTTATTTTCAATTATATAAATAAAACTACTAAAAATGACAAGCAACAAAATAATGAAAAACTCCATTACTGAAATTTTAACTGAAATTTAAATGAAGATGGAAAATATAAAATAAATCATTAAAAATATATAAAAAAAAAAAATATATATATATAATGGCACCGGTCGACAACAGAACTGTGCAAAAAGTGGATGGAAACTTGGCTTCTCCAAAAAACACCATGGTACAATCCCAAAACCAATGTATTACCACGGTACTCGTAGTTTCACACATGCTCATGCCAATGAAACACAATCAAGCATTAAAACACACACACCTGTCCTTTTTTTCTTTCTTTATTCATTTTGTCTCAATAGATTTTACACTATTTTTCTGGAACCAAAAACATTTGACTATATGACATAAAATAGCACATAATATATATGCACAAATAAAACATTTAAAATGGTTACATGAAAACTAATATTATCCAAAGAGGGCTTGGTTTATAATTTTCTTCTCGTATTATCTCTTTGAATGTGTGTGTATGTGTGTGGATGGGCTACTGCATTACTGATGGAAGTCAAGCAGCACAGCGTAAATACCCACAATCCCTTGAGAACGGTGTCTCGTCGCAAACAGGAAAGGGCATTGAAAAGCATCAACACCGTCAAACCTTTTGGCCTCTCAGTGACAATGCTTTAAAATAATAATAATCATAAAAAACTCTTACATTAGTTACAGGTATAGTATATATTCATATATAAATGGAGGTGAGAAGTAAGTTCAGTAGACCTGTTGACACCCTAGTACATATTAATAGCTCTGAAACACAAAAGCTTAAACAATGGACTAAAGGTAAGGCAAAGTGTTTGGATACGCTGTGTCTGCTCAGTATATCAACTGATTCCAAAGTGCTTTTTCACCATCAGTCAACAACTGTTTTGTCCCACAACTCTGTACATTTCGTTTGGGGTGTAAAAAATCCCAAATTAAGGACAACCGTTACTTTCATCACATGTGCAGGTTTTTTTTTTTTTTTTAATAGTGTAGATAGAAACATTCAATATATTTCTTTTTTTTATTTTCTCAGGTTAAATTGAAAATAACTTCTTAATTTGACATAAAATACCATGCAAGATGCTTACTGAATATTTAGCTCTCTGGCTTATCTAAAGCAATAAAACAACCGTCATTGATTCGTGTTGCCATACCATATTCATTGTGCATCGGTTTTTGAAATGAACATCCTACGGTTACATGAAATCAAAGTGCAATCGTTAATTCGTTTAAGTTGTTGAACAAACCAGGACAACTTTCATAAATAATATTAAAAAAAACGATCTTCACGAGTACTTGAGATCCTTTGTCAATCTAAAACGGGGAAGGGGACGGGGCGCGGGTTAACCCAACACTAGAGTCGTTTCTTAAGTTACGTCACACTATCGTATCTGTGAGTATTTACTACTATCTTAAATGTTACACCAATAAAGAGGCCGTTAAATGCTACCGAAAAATCTCCTGGTAATATAATCTCGACATAAAATAGGAAATGTTCCAATATCTGCTTTACAATCTAACGTTTTACAGTGCTCTAGGAAAAAAAAAAAAAAAAAAGAAAAAAAAAAAAAATCAACTTAACAATTACATCATTTACAAAAATACCAAAATTTAGTATTCGCAACTTTTTAGGTTGCCACAGCAACAACTTAATATTATTATTATTATTATTATGAAATAACTATCATACTACAGAGTTTTGTTTTGTTTGTTTTTTTGACTTTTTTTTTTACATTTTAGTGTTTTTTTTTTTTTTTTGGTAAAACATTACCTATACAATAAACATTTTTACATAACACAAGCAATTCTATAGCCTCGCTTACGCTACGACGCGGCGTCCCGAACGAGAGAGATCTAGAAGCGGCTCCTGATTGGCCGAGGACCGCTGCGCGTAGCTAAGCCTGGCTTAATAAATTACATTCATTTTTAAAATAGGTTACACCATTGTTCTGTGTTCTAGTATTTAACAAAACAAAATAAAGAATGAACAGAATGACAATAAAATATATTTAAATCACTTTCCACGTCAAAAATTACATTAAAACTGTAACTTTTGCGACAACAGCGAAAAAAACCCTAAAGGAAAAAAAAATGACATGAATTTAAAAACAAAAATGCTAAGACCAGTGCCATATTCCTGCGAAACAAAACGTCTCTTGGTGGATTGTCTGTGTTAATCAAGCACCATGAAAATACATGATGGTTCTGATTGGATCGGTAACACACTCGCACACGCGCGCAGGCATGCAGATACACACGCTTCACCCATCACACATCAGGGAGGAAAAGAAGGCCGTGCGCGCTACTCCAGGTAAAACACCATCCAAATAAAAACTAAACAATGCTGTTAGATGATTTGTTATAGTAAGAAAATGACAGATGTGTTTGTTAAAGGAGCAGTTCACCCCCAAAAATGAAACCTTGCTGCAAATGTCCTCACCCTCAGGCCATCCGAGATGGAGATGAGTTTGTTTCTTCATCAGATTTGGAGAAATGTAGCACTCCATCACTTGCTCACCAACGGATGCTCTGCAGTGAATGGGTGCCGTCAGAATGAGCTGATAAAAGCATCACAATAATCCACACCACTCCAGTCCATCAGTTAACATCTAGAGAAGAAAAAAGCTGTTTTTGAGAAACGAGTCCATTATTAAGACATTTTTAACGTCAAATTAGTGACGGGTCACGATTTTCGAATATTCGATTAATTGACTTAATTATAGAGTATAGAATGGGTTGTTTCCCCATGTTTTCCGTGCTGATGCGGTGGTGACGCGTTCATGTAAGTATCTTCCCATCTTATATCTATTTTTGGAAATGGAAACGTCCCTAGCCTTATGAGCAGTTGATTTATGCTAATCGACAGACTGTTATGTTAATAAGTGCTGTCATTCGGTTATGTTTATTATATTATTTAATATGTTTCAACACTTTACAATCATTATATGGCTTGAGTTAAGGTAGTCTATCTTCTGAATTAAAGAGTTTATCATACAGATTGAAAGCGTGAATCCGTCTCTCTCTCTCTGTTTATGGGTGTTTGTGCATGCATGCGGGGGAGGGGTGCGATTTTCAAATATTATTTTTGCTTAGAATGCCCATCCCTATATCAAAGCATTGCTTTTGGTTAAAATATGACTCCATAATCCATAACAACACTAACTCCAGTGAAAAAGTCCATCTCCTGTTGTCTCTCACAACAAAATCCAGCCACATGTTTGCTTAGAGCTGTTTTGGCTTGTAAATGGTGCTTAATCTGTTCATATTTCTGAAGATGTTAACTGATGAACTGGAGTGGTGTGGATTATTGTGATGTTTTTATCAGCTGTTTGGACTCTCATTCTGACGGCACCCATTCACTGCAGAGGATTCATTGCTGAGACACTGATGCAATGCTACAATTCTCCAAACCTGATGAAGACACAAACTCATCTGCATCTCGGGTTAGTACATTTTCAGCAAATTTTCATTTTTGGGTGAGCCGTCCCTTTAACAGACAGTCCTCAGACTCAACAACATAACTGGTTAAGAACACACCGCAATGACAATCGTTTACCAAACTCAAAACGTCACGTGTGTTACAGACATTGAGCTCCAAGTTCTTACATTTCCAAATGTCAACTACTCCAAGAAAGCATAAAAGCTAACATCGTACAACAAAACAAACATTCCGCCTATGCCGTCTCGCTCCGATTCTAGCAACATCGATATTGTGTAATGAAACAGACCATGATGTGCATGAAATGCATTTAACTTTTTTTTTTTTTGTTTTCATCACTTGTCTGGCCAAAATCATTTCGGGAGCTTCGCTTTGAATGTTTTTATAACCCCCAACCCCACATAAAGTCATCTTCTCAAGATGCTTGCTGTGTAAAATAGATTTTTTTTTTTTTTTTAGGCACTTCTACTGTTTATCAAATAAAACAGGATTATCGGCGAGAGCGCAGCGCTCTCCATTCACAACGCCTCAAAGATCGTCTACTGCAACATTTTCCCCTCGTTGTCCTCCTCGTCGTTTCCGCTCGCTGGGCACCATGTGAGTGGGACTACGAACAGGCCCCAGACAATTTGGAGAAGAAGTCCGTCTCATGTGTGAGTTTGTTTACAGCAGCTCTCCAGTTTAATGTAAGCCCTTGGCACGGGATAGAAGCCAGAGTCGACTCCCTGATGGCCAGTGTTTCCACAGACACATCGAAATCATTCAGCGTCCATTTAAAAACAAAAAAGGAAGGAGTAAAACACAGTCCTTTAGCAGAGACGCAGACAGAAACGTGGTTGCATGGCACGCGGTTTGCCACATTCGCACTTGCGACGCTGACTGGTTTTTTCGACCGGTATGCGCTTTGTGTCCTTGTAAACCTTTCTTTGGCCAGTGGGGATGAAGAATTGGGAATAATATCTTTCCAAAGATAGTGCGTGTCCAAGAAGGGAGGCGCATTTTGACCAGTAGACAATCTTCTGTGTGTCCGTCATGTGACATTCGGTGTTTTTGTGTATTAAAACAAGAAACAAAATCCCTCTTTCCCCTCTCTAGAGGGTGCATGGGGATGTTTAAGACATACTCTGCAGGAGACGTCCTCCCGTTCAAGACAATCAAGCACTTATTATTAAGCACTATTTCCAACAGTGCAAACCATGTGTGTGTGTGTGTGTGTCTTCGCTCGTCGCTCACTCATTGTGCATTTATATTTAAAACAACCATGGGAGAAAAATACACATTATCTGACAGGTGACCGATCATTCAGATGAAATCTCACTTATGCCTCTATGAAACGTGCTGTACATTAACATATATATATATATATATATATATTTATATATATTTTCTAGTCTTGTTTTTTTAAGTTAGAATCCGGTTGAGTCACTTCTCCGAGCATAACAGGTATACGGTGTGTGTTTTTGTGTTGTGTGTGTTACGCTTTAGCATGCAGGTTGCTGTAGTTCTAAAGGGGAGGAGGGCAGGTCGTATATACACGGGGATCTTTTTGGGTTTCTCAAAGCAGCTTCCTGACACCCCGTTGTTCCTCTTCGGTGGTTTACTTCAAGATGATCTGCACAAACAGAGGGGAAAAAAACACAAAACGGCATCTGAATTTTAGTAAAGGATGGTTAAGTATCACAGTCGATCTTAAGTGCTCTGACTGACAGCTCCGTGACGTCTGCATGGCGTAACAGTGCTGTGTGTGTGTGTGTGTGTGGATGCAGACGGCATGAGCGAGGGATGTGCATGCTAATTACTGAGCGTATGCATGTTAATGTAGTGGACATGAGCTCTCGTTTGTACGGTAGTGACTCAAAAGCTCACTAGAAAGTCGTGTTTAGTGTTCTCAGGTGTGGAAAGCAGCGAATGCAAAGGAGTTGGATAAAAAGTAGGCGTCTTGTTTGCAAGCTTCTGTTGAGGAAGAAAGTGGAAAAATACTTCAAAACTTAATATGCACTGTTGTTTAAAAGTTTGGGGGTTTAAAAGTCTCTTATGTTAACCAAGTACAGAAAATGTTAAAAATATTACTACATAAAAAAAAAAAAAAAGTTTTCTATGTGAATATCTGTTAAAATGTAATTTATTTCTGTGATCAAAGCTGAATTTTCAGCATCATTACTCCAGTCTTCAGTGTCACATGATCCTTCAGAAATCATTCTAATATGCTGATTTGCTGCTCAACAAACATTTCTGATTATTACCAATGTTGAAAACAGATGTGTTGCACAATATTTTTGTGGAAACCGTGACACATTTTATTTTTCAGGATTCTTTGATGAATAAAGTTCAATTTATTTGAATCATTTGTAACATTATAAACGTCTTTACTGTTACTTTTGATCAATTTAATGCATCCTTGCTCAATAAAAGTATTTTTTTTTAAAAAGTGTGAAAATATAAAAATACTGACCCTAAACTTTTGCATATATAATTTATGTATCATTTTAATATAATTTTATGCCAAAATATCAACTTTCCCAATCAATGCTCTCAATGCATGCAGAAAACCTGCATACTGTTCACTTTATTATTCATAGTAGTATACTATTCATATTCAATGTCCTTCTCAAGCAGTCTCTGCTCATTTCTGTTTTGTTTCATGTGGTTACGTAACAGCATTTATTAGAGGTGGGAACCGGGTCACAGTACAGTATTTTGGTCTTTTTGTGTGTGGATGCATTATTATTTTCACCGACTGACATCCATCTGCATTCAGTGTCAGGTTTTCATTCTTCTGCACGCATGCTGTTTTAAATACCAGAGTAAAGTAAACCCATCAAATTGCATCATAAACATCATATGTGACCCTGGAGCACAAAAGCAGTCATAAGTAACAGGTATATTTGTAGCAATAGCCAACAATACATTGTTTGGGTCAAAATTATAGATTTTTCTTTTATGCCAAAAATCATTGGGATATTAAGTAAAGATTATGTTCCGTGAAGATATTTTGTAAATTTCTTACCGTAAATATATCAAAACTTGTAATATGCATTGCTAAGAATTTCATTTGGACAACTTTAAAGGTGATTTCTTTCAATATTTAGATTTTTTTGCTCCCTCAGATTCCAGATTTTCAAATAGTTGTATCTCAGCCAGATATTGTCCGATCATAACAAACCATACATCAATGGAAAGATTATTTATTCAGCTGGTGTATAATTGTATAAATCTCAATTTCAAAAAAATGGACCCTTATGACTGGTTTTGTGGTCCAGGGTCACATATCTCATTTATAAATTTATACTGTTTTATGAAAGCTGGTCTAGTTTCCCAATAACACTAATATTTTGCCTGGATCCAAAACGTCTTGATATGTATTACAGAAGTAGCCCAAGCCAAACAGTAGAAGCGCAGTGATCAGGAAGCATGTGGCACCCGAGCGTCACACCCTAGTTTAGTCACAACACGTGGAAAGTTACTATGAAACACTGTCAGCGTTGTGAGCAGAGCACTGAGGCGAGGCGACAATGTGGAAGCTTGATAGCCAGCTGCACCACGGCATGATGGGAAAGCAAGGCCAGAGAGGGTTCATGCAGGTTACACAGAGCCCAATGAGACGATGGTGATGTAGAGAAGCGACTCTGTGTCGTGTTGGATCGTGATGTTGTATGTGATGTCAATCAGGTTCAGCTAATATAAATGTTGATAATATAACGTTTATTTCAGACTACTGTATTTAAAGACCCCATGAAGTATCTGACAAGCTGTTTTCTGTCTTGGTTTGACGTATTCCCTGTTGATCAACAGCAGAGAAAAACACACAAAGCTGCTTCTGACAGATGGGCAACAAATGAATGAAGTATTAATTAAGACATAATGACAAACTATGACATGCTACTTGCTATTGATAATCAGATGGAATATTTATTATATTTACTTTAAATATAATGATATATTAGGATTAATTATTAATTAAGACCATGACAAACTATGATATGCTACTTGCTATTCATAATCAGATGGAATATTTATTATATTTAATTTAAACAATTACATATTAAAATTAATTATTAGAATTTATATTTTTTATTTATAGATACATCATTTATTTATCAACAGTAAACATGTTAATAATGTAAATACATGTTAAAAAACAAATTATGTATTATGTATTTTTGACTATTTATCAGCGGAAAATGTCATTAAATATAATAATCTAAATATATTTAATTATTTCATGTATATATATATATATATATATATATATATATATATATATATATATATATATATATATATATATATGATAATAACACACACAAAATAACTATTGCAATTTATATAATCATAAATACATACTTTAAAACACATTTTAAAAGAATAACAAATACATTATATAAAGAATATATAACAATCATCTTTTAAAATAATTTACCTCTTTTATTATATATTTTATGCAATAAAATAAGTTCTCATAAATTTCTCATAAATAATATAACTATACAATATATGAATAATATAATTACATAATTACATCTTTACATTTTAAATGTGAATATCTTGTAAAAGTTTTTATTTTTTACGATTTAAAAGTATTTTAAATATATTTTGTTTCTTATTAAAATATCATTATATTTATTATATAAATATACATAATAATATTCTCAATTACATTAATAAAAATGTATGTGATTTTTTTTCCTTTAAGGGCAACGTTTGATATTTTACAGCTATGTGGTTATTTTAAATTCCATTATTTCAAATAAGTAATCGCAGAAAGGCTATAGGGACGTAAGTAAATGAAAGGCTTCATATAATTTGACAGTGGTTTAAAGATTTATACGCTCAGAATGAAATCTGTCTAAACGCTCAGTCGCTGCTCTTTGTGTCCAGGAGGCGGCGCTGCTGCTCTGCGTCTGACCCGTGAACTCTTCACAGACAGGCCAGGGACATCCCGTCGCTTCAGGGTCACACTGAACACTGAGAGAGTCAGTTCAGTAGATTATAACGTGACCCACGTTCATCTGCTTCAAGCTAAAGTCGTCACCTCAGAGCTGCAGCAGTCAAGCGTTTGTTTCGCCTGCGGTCCGTCGCTCTCTCTCTGTCTCGGTCTCTGTGTCTCTCTCTCTCTGCATAATTAAAGTCATGTGTGAGATTAGTGCTGGCAGCGATGAGTCAGCGGCTGTCTGTCTGGGTCTGAGACTGACGCAAACAAACACCACAGAAAAGGCCTCTGTGTTCAAAAACCTGTATAACATCACGCCAAAGAACAAACATCAGGAGTCTCAAGCCATTTTGAATGGAAGCATGTATGATATAAATATTAATGTTTGTATTTTGAAAGTCATGCATTGCGTGTTTCAAACCAACATGAAATTTAAATTGGCTATGTTTACTTCCTTAAATTCTATTTTTGGCCTGTTCATGTTTCCTAAAGAAAATAAATATTTCCGTGTGAGCCACCTGTCATTGAGACTTTTTTTTTTTTTTTTTTACTTCATTTCTTCTTGTTGAAAATCTTGTTTGATTAAAAAAAAAAAAAACATAATATAGCAGAATATAAAATATGAATGAGCAATATATAAATGAATAATATCTAGAAATATAAAATATATACAAATATATTATTATTAAATATATAATATAAATTAAATATATTATTATTAAATATATAATGAATTCTTATGATTATCATTATTATTACAGTTTTAACATTTATTTCTCTGGGGTTTTGACATTTACAGTATTTTAAATTCATTAATAATAATAATAATAATAATGTTCATCATCATTTAAATATACGGTTGTTTTTAAATGGGCAAATAATTAAATATTATTTTTAAACCATTACTACTGATAATATGTTAATAATAAACATGAAATTTTCATTTTGTTTTATTAATAATAATTTAATTATTTAAATATTTAAGAATTAGGTTTAAACAAGAATGAGCTCATATGTAAGCAAAACAATTTGTTTAAATATATTTAAGAATTAGTTTAACAGTAGTTAAACGGTAAATAATTCATTATTATTAACGTTATTATAATAATTTACAATGCTGTTGTTATTCAATTACAAAACATTATTAAAATAATAACAACAACAATTATTATTATTAATGAATGAATTTAAAAATACTGTAAATTTCAAAACCACATCAAAATAAATGTGCAAATTTCACACACAGAGAGCACTCTAGGTTAGGAGTGCAAGGCACTCTTGCATTATGCCAGTAAAAACGGCTGATTCATGTTCAACATCAAGATTTGTGACTCTACACTGAAACCTAATTGGTTATGAAAGATAATCTAATCAAATACACTGCATGAACTATGCTCAGTTTAGCCGGTGCTGTAGTTCACTCTCCTGCCAGGTGGCGCTAAAGAGTCTGGCAGCGTCTGGCAGGAGCCCCTCAGGAAACAGGTTCGGTTTCATGTGACAAGACTACAAATAACCCTGGACGTCCCAGTTCCTGATGCAGGCCTGTGAAACAACAGGAAGCGCCGCTCGCTGACAGGAAGGCTCCGTTTAAGAGCGACGGAAGTGGGAAAGCCCTTAAAGTCTCCTTACGTGACCCTCCGGCGAATAATACCCAAAGAACGGGAGCGGCCCGAGTGTGGTGAGAACTGATAAAAAAAAAAAAGATGACAATCTCTTTTAACATCACAGCTATGTTGGGTGCATTTTTTTTTTGTTGTTGCTTAAAAGCAAGTGTTGTTTTTAAATGAGTAAATAATTAAAATAAATGTCATGACATTATTATTATTATTAGCAGATTTAAAAATAATATTAAGTAAAACATTTTTTTTTTACAACTATTACTACTGATAGTATGTTAATATTAAACATTACATTTTCACATTAATTTCTGTGATTTTGAAATTTACTGTATCATTAAAGTATTATTAATAATAACAAGTATAGGCTTATTAAATATTAAATTCTTAAATATTATTTTTAAATCTTTAACTTAAAATAATTATTATATTTTATAATAATAATAATTATTATTATTATTATTATAAAAATATAATTATTTTAAAAAGTTAAAGATTTAAAAATAATATTTAAGAATTTAATATCAGTGGTTAAACTGTAAATAATTTAATAATAATGTAAAATGCTGTTGCTATTCAATTATTCAACATTATTAAAATAATAATAATTCTTAGTTTAATATATTTATGAATTTAATAACAGTGTTGAACAGTAAATAATTATTATTAATATTAATTTAAAATAATGTTGCTATTTAATTATTCAACATTATTATAGTAATAATAATAATAATTATTATTATTTTAATATATTTATGAATTTAATAACGTGTTAAACAGTAAATAATCTATTATTAATATTAATTTAAAATGCTGTTGCAATTCAGTTATTCAACATTATTAAAATAATAATAATTATTATTGTAATATTTATGAATTTAATAACAGTGCTGAACAGTAAATAATTATTATTAATATTAATTTAAAATGCTGTTGCTATTTAATTATTCAACATTATTAAAGTAATAATAACAACAATTATTATTTTAATATATGTATGAATTTAATAACAGTGTAAAACAGGAAATCATCTATTATTACATATTAATTTCAAATGCTGTTGTTATTCAGTTATTAAACATGATTAAACTCCCTCCTACAGCAGCGCTTTCAGTGCAACTCACCTTCCACCTGCTTTCCCGAAGCCCGAGACGGACACAGAGCGGCCGAGTACATGGAAATCAGACTAGAACGGTGTGAGGCGTGTCTATTTTTAGCCGGTGTGTGTGTGTACGTGTAGATGAGGAAGGATATCTTGACATCAAAACAAAGCAAGGACATGCAGAACAAAACGAGAAAATAATGCAACACAACACAACTACTATTTGCCAATGTGCGAGCTCTGAATAAGCACCGATCTGAGCGCAAGTGCGAGATTTTGCCGGGAGATTGTGCGATCGCCATGGCGACCGCGGAATGAATTTGTAGCAAAGTGCTTATTCGGAGCTCAGGGATTCATGAAAGAAAGCTTTTAAAAGGAGCAAACCTGATTGGCTGGTGCTGTTGTTGCGTAGGGGACACTTGTGGCAGGAGTTGTTGCTGCAGAGACAGTAGCAGGCGTAGCACTGTACATCATGGGTACTTTTTCAGGAAGGGAACCATGGAAGCAATGAACAGGTAGGTGGAGCATTATGGAAACAGGTGTTTGGTTGGTTGGTAGGGTTTTTGTAGTTTGTTTTTTGGTGTTGTCGTTTAGCAATGGTGTATATTACAGAGCAGCGAGCCATCGTTAGGTTAAACCAGCAGATGGCATGCAACCACGATGCAAAGCAAGAGAAGCATGGGAAACAAAACAATAAAACAACAAAAGAAGAGGAGAAAGGCTGATTATAATCACCTCAAGGAAATTTAACAGCATAATCAGTTGTACCCAGAGAAGTCTGGCATGAGCGGTTAGTGCAGGTGATAGATTTACACGAGCTGTCAGCCCGCAACGGGCCACACTTCTTCAAGCATTGATCCTGCCATCTACGGCAAACTACACAGAATGGCCGTTTGTGTGCTCGTTTATGATCGAGTGGGCTCTTTCTCTAGGAAACTGATCAAATTTCCCAATCGACTGTACACAAGACAATGCCTATTATTCACAGCCTGTTTGCTTAGATCTGGTGTTTTCACACAAATAAATGACTTTAAAATGACTGCTTCCAACAATTAACTGATAATAATAAATACAATAATAATAGTCACTGTAAAAAAAAAAATTTGAAAAGTAATAATATATATGAATTTATAAATTATATATAAAAATCTAAACTTTAAAAGACCACTGTGAAAAAGTAAATTAATAATAAAATCCACCAAAATTCATTTATAATGAATGATACATGTAAAATACATAAAATATAAAGAATTACACTTTAAAATATATATATATATATATATATATATATATATATATATATATATATATATATATATATATATATATATATATATATATATATATATATATATATATATATATATATATATAATTATAAAATTTATATGAATTTACTAATTATATATAAATATATAAAACTTTAAAATACCACTGTAAAATAATACAAATATATAAAGTGTCTATATAGCTATAGTAGTAAAACAATTATTATTATTTTTTTAATTTTAAAACTTACAATACACTGAATAATATAAATATGTAAAATAGACATTGATAGCCAGTTTTAAAAAAATTAATTTGAAATAAATTTAAAATAAATACGAATAATATATAAATATATAGAATTCCAATAATTAAAAAAATTCTAATTGAAATTGTTTGAGATAAACTGATTAACATGAATATGTAAGATACATACTTACTATAAATAACAACAACAATAATATTAATAATAACTGTAATTAGAAATAAAATCAAAACAAACTGAAATATATGAATAGATAAAATATACAGAACTACAATAATGATAGATTATTGTAAAGTATATTAAATATGCACTTAAAAACATTAAATTGCAAAACCCCAGAAAGAGAAATGTGAATATTTCAAACAAACAGAGCGCGCTCTTGCAGGTGAACAGAAGCAGAATAAAGCAGAAAACAGATGCGTGATGGTGTAACTGATCAGATTCCATCAACAGGTGCTAATTTGGTATTTTGTGTGACGTGAGAGTCTCTGGAGCTTCAAATCACCTGCAAGAGCGACTAGATCTCTACGTGAGGTGGGGAAAACAGACACAGACAGACAGACAGACAGGAAGAGGAGGAACCTACCAATGCTGCTAGCAGGAGCCATGCACAGAACTGACCCTGTGACCATGCAGTGAAGAGTGGAGAGAGGTTAATAGGGAAGAAAAACATATTAGACACAGAGCCAGAAATTCAGTATTCAGCATGCCATACAAATCCAATTAAGCTTGTCATTATAGATCGCTCGCTCCACCGTGTCGTCATTCCGGTAAAAACTCAGCGTATTCCAGGAAGATACACTGGATCAATATTCGCAAAGGGCCGCAATGAGAGGACAGGAGCTTAGCGTTGTGAAATTAGAGCGCAGGGAAACAGTGTAGGAGAAGAGGAAGAGGGCAACAGGGCTAAAAACCAGCCACACACACACACACAAGAGAGTCATGCGGTGAGCCAACATCCACTCCTTTGGTTAAAATAGACATAGTGCTGTTACAAAAGCCCCAGAGCTGGAGAAGAGGGAGGAATGGGGGCACAAGAGGACGGCTAAAAGGAAATACAACCACCATGTGGGTGTGTGATGACAAAATACACCTACGAGGGGATTAGACAGCCGGACTCGCTCTGAGACCCTACGTATGGAGAGAGCTTTTTCTGTGTTTATTGTTATAAAAATACTGCAGTGGGTACGCCTACAGGTACAGAGCCATAGTAGGCGGAATATATATGGCTATTGTTTACTGTAACGCACTGTGATTAATGTACATGTTGGCTATTAAGTCAAATAAATGACTCATATTTTCAAACTTGGATTACATGCAATATTCTGTATGTTTATATATTAAAGGCATCTAAGAAAAAAATGTTTTCAAATTTATAATGTGTTATTAAATGAAATAAAATGTAAAATATAATATTCATATTATTATAATATTATGATCCTATTTTTTAAAATCATTTAAATTAATTATAATCATTTAAATTTTTAAATCTTGAGTAAATATTATACAAAATTTAATATACATATTCAAATGTTATAGCAATTTCATTGGACAGGCTAATTAATTAGACCATATTCAGCTTCTTTTTTTTTTTTTTAACTAAACAAAATTAGCATCTGCAAATTCTATATTTGCAATAAAGAATGTTTTAAAATATTTAAATTATATATACACACACACTTTTTGTGTTTATTTAAATGTATATATATTTATTTATACACACAGAAATTTGTAATTTCTGCAATTTTGATAGACAAATGTCAAAGTTTATTTAAATTAATCAAACAACTGCAGTGTTATTGTAGTATCACTGAGATACTATTATAGCTTTTATTGCTATTCTGATTCAGTATTATTTTATTTTTAATTTTAAAGTTTCAATTATTTTGTATTTGTCATTTTAGTAGTTTTTGTGTTTCATATATATAAAAAAAAATATATATATATATATATATATATATATATATATATATATATATATATATATATATATATATATATATATATATATATTTATAATAATTTTCATTTCAGTTTTAGTTGGAGTTATTTTAGCACATCAAGTTAAACTTAATTAAAATAAGAAATGTTGCCTTGGCCACTAGCTGAAATAATTAGTTTTATACATATATTTGATTTGAATTTAATTCCATTTTATATATATATATATATAGTTTTACTTTTAGATTCAATTTCAGTTTTAGTCAACTACAATATTTGCAATCAAAAACAGCAATACATATATCTGCATTAAGTATAGGCCAGTAATGATGGAAGTCAGATATATATAATCATTGCGCTCTACCTGTACAGATGTAAATGCGTTTCAGCTTGCAGATCAAAGCACTTCTGTGAGTTTTCTAATTTAATCTATGGCCGGCTATCATTTTTAGATCAAAGTATCCCAACAGTACTGTCCAAATTCAAATCAGCAGTGTTCTCTAAATAACGTCTGTATTTTCACTTAAAAAAAAAAAAAAGTTATGCATTAGTATTCCATGCACACGCGCTGCATGCAAAAGGGACACGTGGCTGTTTAAAAGCCTCGATAATGATGTTACGCCGGGATTGGGGAAGAGAAAAGGGGTGTACCGTTTAGAGGGTGAACCAGGGATTAATACAAAGCAGTGCGGGCGGTGTGTGTGTGTGCGTGTGCATGTGTGTTTGCGCTCACCTGTGGGAAAGAACGCAGCGGTGGGCTGCTGGAGCTGTGCGTTGGCCAAAGCCTGTTGGTAGTGCAAGACACTGGGGTTGAAGAGCGTGGCCCCGTTACTCTTTTCTAGTGCCGGTCTCTTTGGTAGCGGCTGCAGGACTCCATGGGGAAATGCCTGAGCGTGAAAGAGTACATCCACGAGTTAAACGAGTTTTGCACCACTTCTGTATCCATGCACATGTTGACTCGAAGCTGCATCGCTCCGTTTTACACAAGGACGACGACAACCGTCGCTAGATACTTAAGCAAGGCACTTATGTTTATTAAATAAAGCTACTTTACTTTGAAAGACCACACAACATTCTTTCTTCAAAATTCACTACAATGTACTTGGTGACTTTTACTGTTTCTATCAAAACAAAGAAGGCAAATTAAAAACTTCTGTGAGTCGCTACAGTACATTAAAAAGCTACATGCAAAGCAAAAGGTGAAAGGTCATAGTACCAGATCTACAGATGCCTCGAGGGGTCGCTTCATTGCTTTGGCAGTCGACTGAGTCTTTTAATAGCAGGCAGCGAGCACATGATGGCAGTGGGCCAATGGGATTCAAGCGTATTAACATACAGGTAACAGCAAGCAGAGGTGCATCATGGGGACAGCATTGCATTGTGGAATAGGTGAGAAGGAAAAAAACAAAAACAAAAATAATCTGAATGCAGTAATACCACATACAAAACAATAGGCATGCACATAAACGAAAAAACTCGTTTCAAAGAAACATTTCACTACGTTCTGAATTAGTACGAAAGCACAAAGCATCTACAATACCTGTGTTAAAAGCGTCAGAAATCAAGAGTCTCACCATTTACCAATCAAAAGTCAAACACGCTAATGGGATTGTAGATATTAGTGTTATGAAAGCTCGCTGCATAAAACACACCCGATATCCGCTATCGAAGGGTTTCGTGTGCGTGTGGCGAATTAAAATCTACTGATGGTAAGAATGCAACGTTACTTAGTTCTGTTCGGATGCAACGTGAAGTTGCACGGCGTCTATCGAGCGCTAATTAAGAATGGAAATGGCTGCAATCTGCACGGGCCAAGTGGGCAAATTTGACCGGGCCGTGCATCGTGTTTCTGTCAATGCAAATCGCAATCTGCCGCGCTCTTTGGCCGATTTTAACGTGCAGTGAAAATGCTGTGACATTTACCACCACTTAGCAAAAAGGAAACAAAAGGACACCGGAACGCCTTCCCTGACATTCGTTTCTGTCACAATATATGTTGCAATTTCTTACCAACTAGCTACATGTAAAACGTAAAGGTCACGGAACCAAAAGAAAACAACTGATGTGAGTGATCACAGAATGTGGAGCTCTGTTTATTCTTATATTTGAGAAAGTCCAATTTATGTACTTTTACGCTGGACCTTTTAAAAGCATTACGAGTTATTTTTTTTATTGTGGCCCATTTTGATGTCTTTTTGCATTTAAATATTTATATGCAACTAACATTGCACACTGCAATATTCCTCACCAATAAAATGCCATGCAAAAGTACTTGTAATAAGTAAAGATGCGGCTCAATGGAATGACGGGCAGCAAAAAAAAGGACGCTTGAAATGAGATGACGCTGAGGGCCATGCAGAAATGCTTGAAATCAGAATAGCCACACACAAAAAAAAATTAAATAAATAAAAGTAGTAGGAAAAAAATAAAAAATGCATGTTTTTCTTTATATATAATAAAGTCACAGATTACAGTAAAAGGGTACGAGGGAAATATAATGCATCATTTAAAGACATTTTACTGACAGGAAAAACATCTACGTCTGGATTCTCTCAAGCTCTGTTCCAAAACCTAGTGAGCTGCATTGTTGTCTACATAGGCTGCTACCTTCTCAAGCATATATGCAACTTAGTGCACTAGGCACACAGCGCTTCTCATGCAAAGTGCACTCGAGTCACAATTATTCGTTCCAAAATAGTCTGAATTTTCATATACAGCATTCACAAATAATAAATAAAATGTTCATTTTTTTTCATTTGATTATTTTAGTGAGTTTCTGTGTTAAAATAGAACTGCATTCCTCTCATTGTCATCTTAAGTTTTTTCGCTGAGCTTATCGCAATACATTTTGGGATTAAACTCTCCCTGAAGGATTTCTGCTGCATGAATTTATGCAAAACAAGGCATCTTGGAAAGCAGCATAATAATGCACAAATCTTTTGGAACAGTCTTGGCGTCATGTTTACGATACAGTCTAGTGCTATCTAGGAAGAAAGATCAGTAGGTTTAGGAACAGAGCTTGCAAGTATACTTTTAATAAACATCAGAATAAGATGCACTTTAATTGTGCATGTTGAAGGTATTCTTGTAACCAAGAGTTGAATGTTTTGCTCCCCTCCGCCAACATAGAGAACCATTAAAATAAATATGCCACCCACGGGGATTTATCATACAGAATTACATAACCTTCCACTGGCGAAAAAACAAAACAAAACAAAAAACAAAACAAAGAGAAACTAAAAAAGGCAAGAAAATGGAGAAACTATAACTGTATCATTGGACTTTTAAACCCTTTCACTGGGGTCGCATTTGGGATTGATTGCTTCAGCGTTCCTACAGTAACTGGCCCGGTCTGAACCCTAGAAAAAAAATCTGTTTTGTTATCTGCATTACATCATAATCAGGAAAGGACATTGCACCTTAAGGCTAACAGCGTTTTAGCCTGTAGCCAAAGCTGGTGGTTTATCTCAGGTCGCTGAATGCTCGGGAAACCTGGGGCTTTATTTTCACTCTTGTTTTATTGTTATGGCTGGTGAGCCGATACTGTCCTCGCGTCACCCTCTGACCCAGACGCCACAGTGGAAAAAGACAAAAGGTTCAGGGCAAAAACAAAAGCGAAAATGGAGTAAACAGCAAAACGAATGAGGTCAAGCGTGTGAGTGCCATGACAGCAAACGCGGCAAACTAAAACCACACCAGCGTGAGATGTGGAAGCGGGAAAGCTTGCTGCCAAATACTGTGTCTACGCCGCAAGCAAGTGATGCGACTAAACTATATTCATATCGACACACTGCGTTGAGATTGTTCACATTTTAAACAGCAAGCTCACCATGTCGCATGCGTTGTGTCGCATTGTAACCTTGCCGGACCAAACTATATCCTTACAGTTATAATCAATGAAATAAGCGTGGCAGTGCAAGGGAACAATATTTTTCCCATGTTAAATGGCAAACTCATGCATGTTGCATTTGTTGCGTCGCGTTGTAAAATTGTTAAGTAGACAATTTCACTGAATACAACAGGAGCGATCAAGTTGCATTCCTTGCAATGTCGAAACAAAGTATCCACTTTCATTATAATTAACAAAGCTATCTACACTGCATGCACACTATGTCAAGCTTTGTCACATCGCATTGTGTTGCTTGCAGTGTATACAGCTTTAGCAGGAGCAAAACAGTTGTCTTGAGTTGCTTTGCTCGTTACAGTTTAAATAAATTTAAATCGCGCATTATAATCAGTGCTAGAACTGTTCACCACAGTCTAGCGATGCGACAAAACTACATCCCGTCGCATTTTGTTACCAGCTTGCAGCTGAATTAATTTTAATGGGAGAAATCTAGTTTTCTTGTAAGCACACTGTTTGTGTGCAGTGTAGAAAAAAAAAAAAAAAACTATATTGCTCTCATTATAATCAAAAAAGCTGCACTGCAATGCAACAATGCACTGCGACAAAATTGGATTAATTATATTTATTATAATAAAAAAAAGCTATCTGTACCACTAACTTGCAAGTTTTCTTACATCTCACCACTCTCTTCTTCTGTTTATTATAATGGGAGTGATCTAGTGTTGTTGCACCACATTCCTTTCATGCAGTGTAAGCAAAACAAGCTCATTCCCATTATACAAAACAAAACCATCTACAAGCATGCAATATCAAGTTCATTGCGTCACACCACTGGAAATATGGACAGTTTTGCTGATTATAACAGGAGCAGTCTAGATTTGTTGTGTTGCATTGCTGTCTTGCAGCGTTGAAAAAAAGATGCAATCAACAAATCCGTCTACACTGCAAATGTGCAATACTGGTTTTGATGCATCACTCTCTTGCAGCACACAGGGTTTCACTGGTTTTTAAGGGAGCACTGTTGCTTTGTTGCATCGCTCGCTTGCAGTGTAGACAAAACTAGAATGCTCCCATAATCACCAAAACGGTCTATAATGCAAGTAAGCAATGCAACAAAATCGAAGTTGCATGCATGCAGAAATTGCGATGCAACAAAACTTGATGGCAGCTGCTATAATCAAAGGCATATACTGTGCGTTGTGATGGTGACAAGACGCAATAAAACTCATTTGCCGCAGTTTTTTGCATCGCTTACTTGCAGTGTAGAAAAAACCTAGTATGCTCCCATCATAAATCAACAAAACGGTCTAGGCTGCAAGTGAGTGATGCATCAAAAATGCACGCATATTGAGGGATTGCAACGAAACAAAACTTGATAGTGCCTGTTATTATAAAAACTCTATATACTTCAAGTAATGCAATGCAATTAACATTGCATGCATGCAAAGACTGCGATGCAACAAAACATGATCGCACCTATTATAATCGAATCCATATACACTGCGAGTGTAAAACACAACAAAACTCTCTCTCCGCTTTCGCATAACGGTCCACAAAACTCTGTGCGTCATTTGCTTGCAGTGTAGACAAAAAGCTAGAATGTCTAGAATGTCTAGAATGCAAGTAAGCGATGCAATAAAATTGCATGCATTTAGAGATTGTGATGCAACAATAACTGTTATAAATCGAAGCAATATAAATTGCAAGATGCAACAAAATTCGACATCTCTTGCTTAAAGCATTGCACACAACTCTGTTGCAATGTGCCGCTCGCTTGCAGCGTAGACATGCGTTAGAACTTACAAACGAGAGCAGTCTGGCATGCGGCCCAAGATACAGTTTCGCTTGGATAATAGATGAACCTGTGCATTCACGTCAGTTTGGCATGAAGATGTCATCCATCTCCTTAATTTAATCTTGACTGATCTGAGGAGAGCAGGCCTCCCATTGGGCAGAGAAATGGGGAAGAAAGCTGCCCCGTGACCTTGTGCAGTCAAGGGTGTGAGCAAAGAAGCTTTTAAGCCATCGTGCTTATTATATTAATATCCTATTCCTAATAATGATCGCATCAGTACAATACTAGATGGATAAGAAGGGAGAGTGATTTTTATCACACAGCAGTCTTCTCAAGCAGCTTGTCTCTTTGTCTCTCTCTCTTTACTCACCCTGTTTAATAGGACTAAAATCCTCCGGGGACGAGATAAAGGAGTCGACACCGATTTGGCACGCAACCCCGCCCAGATTCTAGAGATGGGTCATGGCTATATAATAATAAAGCAGTGCTCCACATTTAATGTGCTAACATCATCAGATATCTCAATCGCAACCTCCGCGGGCACGTCTCAACATGTGTTGTCAATTGATTTTATCGTGCACAGAACCGAAAACGGTTTCACAATTCTAAGCACTGCATTGGTTACGATTCAATGTGTCGTGACAATGCGGTAAATTAAATTCTGCTGTAAATTAAACGCAGCTGGTGAGGCACGGTGGTGTAATTTGAAAACTTTAACACACATTAATGTTTCGCACAACATGACTCTTTAAATGTAGAACTGTATGCATGTCATTTGAAAATCAATTGTGTGTGATTAGCTCACCATGGCTGCAGCGGCGGCCTGTGCTGCGACGGCGGTCTGGTTGGCCTGATGCTGGGCTGCTTTGATCTTGGCCTGCAGGTGCGCCGGAGGGTGGAAGTACTTGCACTTCTCGCGCGAGCAGCGGCTCTTGATGAAGTCCATGCACACGGTGACCGTGTTGTCGCTCGTGTCGATCATCGGGCTGTCGCTAGGATGGGCGAAGCGGCAGTCGGTCTCGCCGCGTGCACAGTTGCCCCGCTGAAACTCACGACACACCTGGACGCAAACCAACACACGCAGACAAAACAAACAGGGAACACAACAGAAATATGCAAACAGAGACGTGAGTCATTGAAGTTTCAAGGCTTTCATGTATGAGCACAGGTACGTAAATAAACACACCGAGCTGAATATTAACAAAGGCAGCAACAGCCTCTCGGTGTGGGAGGGCCGCAGAGGAACCGAGCCTCTTATTATCACAGACATCAGTCAGTTGCTAAGTGATCGCACATTTAGTGACACACACACAACCTTCAACTGTTATTGTTTCAACCACGCTGATCATCTTGCGAGGCAGCGCTGCATTGAAATGCCTCACACTTCTTTCTATCCTCCTTCTCACACTTTTCCGCAATTAATTCAGCTCCGTCTTTAACATACAGATGAAAGCCTTTGGTTTTCACAAACTTTAAATCTACTTTAGCATTGAAGTTTGAAAATATCCCAGTGACCTTGACTTTGTTCAAATGTTTAATGTTCAGAATCTAACCAAAAATGATTAATCTAATATTTACTCAATGAATTATGACAGGCCTTCTTTCTTGCATACATTTGCATACTGACTTATTATTGGTCTTTATTTTAAATTTGGATCAGATTTTTTTTTTACATTTATTTGAATTATGATTGGTCTTTTATTTTCAATTATTATTTGTCTTTTTTAAACATATAATTGCATACTGAATTACTGCATACTGGTCGTTTTTTTGTTTTGTTTTTGGGTCTATGTTCTTTATTTTGAATTATGATCTGTCTTTTTTACATATAATTAGTCTTTTCTTTCTTCATTTCTTTATATTGAATTACGATTGGTCTTTGTAATTATGACTGATACTCTTTCTTGAACACATTCGCATACTGAATTATGATTGGACTTTTCTTTATTTTAAATTCCGATTGGTCATTTTTTCCAATCATTCATGATTGGTGTTTTTTTTTTTTTTTTTTTTTACATGTAACTGCATTTTTACATAAAATTACATACTGACTTGGCCCTTTCTCCCTTACATTTATTTGCATAATGAATTATGACTGATCTTTTTTTTTTTGGCCCTTTCATTACACTGCACTATGATTGGTCCTTTTTTTTTTTTTTTTTTACATACATATTATTTTTATTTTTTTGTTACATATATTTGCATAGTAAAATGGCTTTCCTACATATTATACTGTTCTTTATTTTGTAATTCTTTTGGATGAATGAAATGACGGCCTCATAATGTCTCGGTGTGAGGTGTTACCTCGAGTTTGTCTGTGCGCAAGAGCTTCTGCGTGGAGGACGAGCTCGGCACGTTGACCGGCGGGCTGCCGGGGACAATGACAGGGGTGCTGGGGAGCATCTCTGTGGGGACCAGGCCCATGCCGTGGCTCATGGGAGTCAGATACGGTGCGTAACTCAGTCCATGGTTCGAGCCCAGACCTTGGCTGACAGGAAATGTAGGCTGTGAAGAAGACAATTAATATGAAAGAATCGCAACTTGCTGAAGAAAAAGAAGCAGTTTACCCAAAAATGAAAATTTTATGAAAATTATTCAAGATGTAGATAAGTTTGTTTCTTCATCAGATTTGGAGAAATGTAGCATTGCATCACTTGCTCAGCAATGGATGCTCTGCAGTGAATGGGTGCCGTCAGAATGAGAGTCCAAACATCACAATAATCCACACCACTCCAGTCCATCAGTTAATGTCTTGAAGAAGCCAAGAGCTGCATGTTTGTAAGAAACAAAGCCATCATTAAGACGTTTTTAACTTTAAACTGTAGCTTCCATCTAAAATACGAGTCTATAATCTCCCTATAATCTATAAGCTTCCTCCAGTGAAAAAGTCCATCTCCTGTTGTCTCTCACATCAAAATCCAGCCACATATTTGTTTAGAACTATTTCGGACTGTTTTGGCTTGATTTCTCTCCAGACCAGACCACTTTTTCACTGTAGGAAGCGTTATTATGGATTATGGACTCATATTTTAGTTAAAAACGTTTCTTACAAACACACAGCTTCTTTTTGTCATGTTTTTATCAGTTGTTTGGACTCTCATTCTGATGGCACCCATTCACTGCAGAGCATCCATTGGTGAGCAAGTGATGCAATGCTACATTTCTCCAAATCTGATAAAGAAACAAACCGATCTACATCTTGGATGGCCTAAGAGTGAGTACATTTTCAGACAATTTGAATAACTATTCCTTTAAGTAAAGTAAATATGCATCTAGACAGGAAGACGGATAGACGGTTCTTACCATTGGTTGCATGGTGGTGCCAGGGATCATGAACTGCATCTGCTGCGCCAGCATCGCTGCTGCAGTCTTCTGCTGGATGAGGTTGTTGCGTCCGTTGATTTCCAGCTGCGTCTTCAGATGCGCCGGTGGGTGAAGGTACTTACAGTTCTCTCTCGTACACCGACCCTGCAGCAAGAAAGATCAGGAAAATTAAGTATCTCAGTTGTTTCTACTGGACAGAAATGAAAACTTTTGCTGATCTCTCTTGTGAAAAAGACCCCAATAATCTCGCATTTATCTCAGAAGAGATCTCAAAAGAGTCTCAACTTCAGCAAAAGTCAGAGATCTCAAGTCTTAATGATCTGAACTGCTATTTACATTAACTTCATAGCTCTATACTCTTACTATTTGACAACTCTTGACTCATTGTATACAGTAAACACATGCTGATTACCTGCAAAAAAAAATGTTTTAATCAACATAGAAACGACACTACAACATACATGAAAAACAAGCAGCAATGCAGTGAGGATGTCTGCTTCATACTGCAATATTTATTAAGGAGGCCAAAGTTAGATGAATATTCTGCACAAGGTCAAGCGTGTGTTTGCATTAAACCTCCGCTGCAGGATATCCAGTGACACGGGAGGCCGAACTGATACCGGGATGTGAGAAACAGTGGAGGAGGGGTTAAAAACGCAGCGGAAGCACATACTGCGGACATGCAGAGACACAGAAAGAGAATCTCACTGCCTCTGCAGATGCTGCGTCGCCCTGCATGTGCTCTACAGCATCAGCTGCTCGCTGGAGGTGTGAGATCTCCACGGTAACCTTGAGCACAAATATCACACGCTCATGCTCCTCACAAAACAAGATAACTGTAGCAAACTGAAGAAAACAACTACAGATGTCATCGATTAAAATAATAATTCATGAATTCATTAAAGATCATTTAAATGTTCAGTTTATAAATATTTGTATTTTTTACAAAACACAAATGACACTATTTCTAAATGTATTTTTAAGGTCTCTGCTAAATAAATAAAAAATAAAGAGACATATTTAAATTATGTATGTTTACATTTTTAGATTTACATAATTACAAATTTCTGTTTCTGAATTTTGCATGTTTGGTTTCTGTTTAATGTCTCTGCTAAATTAAAAATACTGAAAGAAATGTTTTTAATTATATTGTTTTAATAATAATAATAATAATATATATATATATATATATATATATATATATATATATATATATATATATATATATATATATATATATATATATATATATATTCTAACTATTTTATTATATTTTATTTCTATTTTTAATATATATATGCTAAATTAAAAAGAAAAACTCCTGGTATATTGCTTTACTTTGCATAAAAGAAATACATATTTAAATCTAATTGCATGAACTTATTTTTGAAATACTACTGTCAATGTTTTTTTTTTTTTTTACATCAGCAGTGCTTGCAGTCAAGCATCACTATTAATATTGCTGTTTTTAATATCTCTGCTAAATTAAAAAAAAAAATTATTAACTGGTAGATTGGTTTACTTTGCATAAAAGTATAAAAATTACCAATTTAAATCAAAAACCATCTTTTTTGTTATTTGTGGTGTTTGCAAAGTCAAGATCACTATTAATATTGCTTATGCTTTAAAAAAAAAAAAAAAAAAAAAAAAAAGGTTTTCAAATTGTTTTCAATCTTTGCCGATAATTCATTGGAGTGCCGCTACCTTTAAAATACATACATACAGCCAATTTGAACATGTTTTGGATGAAGATACGCAGTTTCATCAATATCAAGCACATTTGCTTGAAACTTGTCAAAAGTATTAATATGAAAGTTATGACACAGATAGAGTTGACTCATCTGTGTGCAAGTCTACTCGTATGTAGAAATACAATTTTATGCATGTATTCTAAAGCTGCTAAATTAAACCAAAAATTAATTAACAATGTAAACAAAACACATGCAAAGAGTTTAAAAAAAAGTGTAAAGGACTGATGCCCATGCATGCATGTACAGCAGCTTTTACATCTTTAATTTCTGCTAACTACACACCATTCTAAATGTCAGATCATATACCGTGAAACTATCCTGACACTATAACAAGCTCATTACTAACCAGATACAATGCCTCATAAATGGCTAAAATGAAAAGCAGGACAAAAGTCTCTGTATAAACCACATGCATTCAGAATGTTTCGTGCATATTTCGCTATAATCAAATTGCATAATTTCGTATTTGATTATAATATGTTTGCATCAAGGGTATAAAGCAGAGACATGACCCATATAGGCTTTTGTGTGCTCTCCGCATTGTTGCAGGGAGGTCACAAATCCCTTGAAAGCATCTTCGAAGCATTGTCAGGAATATGCACGGTCAGCTTATCTGAGGTCTTGCTTGCTTACGGTGGTTTATGACAAGGATAAAAGCGCAAGATGTCCAGGTATCCTTCCTTACTCGGATTACAATGGAGATAGTGTGCTATAAATAACACGAAACTAGATCTAAACGGAGCACGGCTGTCTTTTCAACGATCTCCAAACAGTTAAACAATGCTGAATCAGCTCACCGCATGAGCGGTGCAACGGCACGAGCTGAGATATCTGACTTTTGTTAATGCGGTTGAGGCCTTGGGCGATTGATCAGACCCAAAATACGATGTATTTGCAATCATTTAAAAGCTTTACCTTATTGATTGAAAGTCAAAGCTTTGTGTTTTCGCTCAATTATTCATTAACACATCAACATCTATAGAGATGAGCATCTGAACTTGGTGATTCCACCAAATTATTGGTCTAATACTGTGGATGAACTATAAATGATGATAATATCATTCATTATCAACAGATAATCAATTATAGGCCAAGCTGAAGACAGGTCTAGACACTTAACACCCTCAAATTCCCAAATATGCAGCGCTGTAATCCACAGGATCAGGGTGCCGGTGCAAAGGGGCTATCAATATCCCTGCTGGAATAACAGTGTTGCTCAGCCGTCCAGCCAAAAGCTGAGAGGTGTCAAAGCCAATCAGTCCGGGCCAAAAGACGGGACTCTCGCGGCTGCTGATGGAGTGACGGATGGGGAGGAGAAGCGAAAGACATCCGATAGAGGACTTCCACCGCTATCGGGATTTTCAGGGGTTGTGCAAAGGATTGTATTGGAATATGTATGAGAGGTTTGATTTGCTGTGTGCGGCCTGATTGAGAGGAGACTGCTGATTCAATAATGAAGGTCTATTTTTACAGGCGAACTCGGCAGTAATGGTGCTGATGGAGGACGACCAGAAGCTCTGACCAATCTTCAACGTGCTACACAATACTGCATCGCTGCAATTAATGGAGGAATCAGATTTAGAAATCAAAAATGCCCAAAAAAAGCATTATATAGGAGAAAATCTTTTGAGAAACAATAAAAAAAGAAGTTCAAGTTTCATGGCTAATGTTCAAAGCATGCATGCATCAATGTGCATCATGATATGCCATATGTAGTCATGGCTGATGCTTAATCCAGTTTAATTTATCTCGTCTCCTGAAAAAAAAGAAAAAAGAATCTGAATGTAAACTGAATTGAATTCTAGATGTAGCATTATATACGGATATACATAAATTTGTAAATTTATATGTCTGATAAATTGGCATTCTACAGGCTTATATGTAATTTCCCTATTCTTCAAATACAAACTGGATTAAACAAAGGTGTGTTCATACTGACAGTGACTAAACCGCTTCAGTTTGGCAAGATGCTGTATTGTCAGCTCCCATTTGACTGCTGTATTCGACAGTATCAAGTGAAGGATCACGCAATAAATCAGCAACCTTAACTGTAAATGACTGATTCACTTTGCTTTAGGGATGTAACGATTAACCGCGAGCCGGTTGAAAATCAATTCATATATGTGACGATTCAAATCGGTTGAGATGCTAAACAAAACGCAATTCAATAAGGGGTAGGAGTTTATATGAATATGTCTTTAGAAAAGTTTAGATGGTATTTTTTTCTTTTCATCTTGCCTCTGTATAATGCATATTAAAGTTCATAAGTGCAGTGCTGCTTTGTTTACAGCGGAAACTCTTGAAGCGCCACCTGCTGGCAGAAAGTGAATCTGCGTCTCATTCAGCTCATCTGCTGTTTCATTTCATGCAGATATTTTTTATGTATACAGTAGTTTCACAAAACTGAAGTCAGACCATTCTGTTTTTGCTTCAAATTTCGAAATTATAGTCTAATTTAGATTAAAAACTGCTCATGTTGCATGCATGCAGCATCTTTGTTTGGATCATGATTAAAATGCAGTGGTTGCCTCTAATTTTAAATGGAAAGAGCACAGATAAAGCCTTATTTTGTTTATATGAAGAGATTTCTTTTATTTGTGTTACTTATTTATTTGATTTGGAGCTTGTTTTAAAATTTCAATTTAGTTTTGTTATTTACATTTACATTATATTTACATTTTGTTATTTAGCAGAGGCTTTTATCCAAAGCAACTTACAAATGAGGAGAATAGAAGCAATTAAAACCAACAAAAGAGCAATTTCTCAAAGAAACGTGCTGCATTATAATTTGTCTTAAATCTCATTTTGTAAAAAAAAAAAATAATAATAATAATAATTGTAAATCAAATCAAATTGTGAACTCAAAATCAAGAATCGAATCAAATCGTGAGTTGAGTGAATTGTTACATCCCTACTTCGCTTTGTTGCTGCAAACTGTTGTCAGTGATCACTCATTTACATCCATTTACATTGCGTCCTCACACATACCTGACAATGTAGAGCAACAGACAATCAAACTAATTTAACTTTATAGCATTTAGCAACTTGAAAGAAAAAGAAGAACGATTTTACCAAATATAATCTGAATTTAAGTGAACTGGTTCAAAACTGTGCCCCAGGGCTTCAGACAAAAAAAAAAAAATAGAGTAAGGAGCCATTGGCTCCTATAAGAAAAAAACTTAGGCACCAAATTATTTTTTTAGTTGCCACAGAATAAACACATTTTATTTTTTTTAACATTTTGACATTTCAATCATACTGTCATGTGTTTATGTCTAATCTTTTCTTGAATGTATCAGCATTTTAATCCATCTTGTAGATGAGAATTATTACACAGAATCTGTACCAATATCATGGACCATAAGCATCACTTGGTCATTGAGTGTACACTTTTAAGTATTTGCAATTTAATAAATTTAAGTTAGTCCAACTTAACTTAAAATAAAAAGTGAACACATTTTCAAACTGAGGCACTAAAGCGATTGCGTCTGCTGCGTTAAAGAGCACCAAAACCATATTTATTTTATAAATTTTGTTATGAATTTGGCAGAATGTTAAAGCTGATACTTTGTTTATTAAAAAATAAAGCACAAAACTTATTGTGATTACTGGATGGCAAGTGCGCTGCAAACAGGCTAATATGAAGTTCACGCATTAACAGAACAGCATATAGACTAAGATCTTGATAACAAGAAACCATATTAGTAATAAATAATGTGTGCCAATAATCACACAGCTGACAGCTTTACCTGTTGAAGTTTGTTCAAGTTGTGCACGAAATAGACGCTGTTTTTCTGCACTTTCACTTTGCTCGTCATTTTGATCTCTCTCGTGCTGCACAACTGAGCTGCATTTAGCAGGCATTTTGGCAGAGATGGGACTGTTTGAAACTCTTTTTCCATTAAAACTTTGATGTGCATCGTCTCAGTTTAATACGTGAAAATAACAAAAGATGTGATCGCAAAACAATCAAGAAAAATTTAAGTCACAACATGTAAATATACATAGTCGCCAGTGCCGACCTCAGCAAAAACGTAATTCGCAAATTAATATTTTTGGTCACAAATGCGACCGTTTTAGTCGCAGTCTGGAGCCCTGCACCCTATTTAACTATTTTCAAGATCAAACAGTTTTTGATTTGACTGAATGTGTCACTTTATGCTGTACTTTTCATTTAACGAAGACAGAAAGTTTACTTCTCATGCCACGCCTGGTTAGCACATGTACTTTCAAAGACAGTACCAGTCTGTTTTCTGTAAGTGAAATTGAAACGCAGCCCAGATGTTGCCACTCAGATTGCATTCAAACTACTGTTTGTGTGCCAATTCAGTGAAAAATAAATACATCTGGAGTAATTTTGACCTCAAAGGAAATACACAAACATAATAACTGCCAAAGTCCTTGTGTTAACAATGTTAGCGAACAATATAAGTCAATGTTTGGTTTCATATACCTAACAACAATAATGAAAAATGGGTTTATAGTCTCGTGAGCGGTGGCCCCTCGGACCCTACATGTCTGAACGAATGAGTTAGACAACCATTAATGCACAAAATGTAGAAAACAACACAATCTGCTGAGCTCAAGGGACTACTTGACACAAACATATTTTAAAATGGTGATACAATCTCTCTGATTGACATGAAAATCAAGCAAATGTTGATGTGAAAGGCATTGTACCATTCTCGGTGACACTGCAGTGCGCTCAAGCGACGTGAGTGGTCTAGCTAGCGCTGATTGAAAGTACAGTGGGTCACGACGGGCCCGTCACTCTCCCGCACGGCACTTAAATAAATGGGCTTGATTACGAGGGTACAGCACAGTGAGAGAGCAGGATCAAACAGGCTTAACAGGATGAGCTCCTGGGAATGCTGACAAAGACAGTCTTCTGACATGAGTGTCCTTGTCATCATGTTGGGACTTTCGTCGGACTGTCCCTGTGTGGCGCAGAACTGAATTCAGAATGCCTTTCGATTCAAATTCAGTTCCAGCAGTAGCAAACAGGATGCAGAATTGCGATTTAAATGATAAACAGAACAATAGATAGACAGATAGAATGATAGATAGACAGACGGACAAAACAACAGACACAACGATAGATAAACAAAATGATAGATAGAATGACAGACAGATACAGACAAAATGACAGACAGACAGAATGATAGAACGATAGATGGATGGATGGATGGATGGATGATAGATAGATGACAGACAGATACAGACAATGATAGAATGATTGATAGATAGAACGATAGAACGATAGATAGATATAACGATAGATAGATAGAACGATAGATAGATAGAACGATAGATAGATAGAACGATAGATAGATAGAACGATAGATAGATAGATAGAACGATAGATAGATAGATAGAACAATATATAAATAGAACGATAGATAGAACGATAGAACGGTAGATGGATGGATGGATGATAGATAGATGACAGAATGACAGACAGATACAGACAACGATAGAACGATAGATAGAACGATAGATAGAATGATAGAACGATAGATAGATAGAATAATAGATAGAACAATATATAAATAGAACGATAGATAGAACGATGGGATAGACAAATAAACAGATAGACAGATAGAACGATAGAATGACAGATAGACAGACAAAACAACAGACAGAACGATAGATAAACAAAATGATAGATAGAATGACAGACAGATACAGACAAAATGAAAGAGACAGACAGAATGATAGAACGATAGATATAACTATAGAACGATAGATGGATGGATGGATAGATGATAGATAGATGATAGAATGACAGACAGATACAGACAATGATAGAACGATAGATAGATAGATAGATAGATAGATAGATAGATAGATAGATAGATAGATAGATAAATAAATAGACAGATAGATAGATAGATAGTAGTGACCAATCCCTTTAGCTGTGAACAGGTAATAATGGTGATTTGCTGATGATGGTGATGAGATTTGAACCCGTGTCGCCCACATGAGCACCACACACGCGTGCCGCGTCACACCACAGCTGTTTCAGTGCATTAGGAAAAGTCTTTCAATCAGTCGTGAGCACCGTGAGGGTATCAGGTAACCAGAAAGCTTTTAGACAGATTAACTCCACTTACTGTGAATGATTGCTCTGAACCCCTAAAAGCTCTCAGCCGTTTCAAAGCACCGCACCTGAAACATGGCAAACGCAGCACCAATACCATCAGTGACAGCAAACGCTCCATACAGCCTCCCCACACCAATCCCACTGAGAATTGGGAACGCTGATACTCATTTCATGGAGAGATTAGGATTAAAACCACTTAACCCATTTAAATATCCGTGCCTCAGACTCAAGCCAAGCAATTCCCATCACTTGCCCATGTAAATCAAGCGCATTTTTGAGAAAATTAGCGTTTAGGCGAACATGCTAATTAGGGTATAACTGAGGTCAAACGGAAGTTGGCTGGCGGAATTAATGTCTCTAATAATAGATTTACACTGCAGAATAAAATCCCAGAATCTCTGTAAATTCCCAGAGCGTTTTTACTGTCATCTGTCCAAACACTCACAGGTTTCCGGAGGTGAAATGGCCTTTGTCATGCTCTATTATTTGACTACAGCACCATGATTTCCGCTATGTGGAAAACACGGGCGGAATAGCGGAATCCAGTCATAAAAACAGAATTTTCTGTACACTGTGAAAAGTGACGGTGAATTTAACGGTAAAAGACTGTAAAAATGCTACAGTAAAAATATGCTAAATGGTTAACGGTAAGCTCCCCTACTATATACACGGTGAGAAGCTGTATTGGACATTACAAGCAATTTTACAGTAATATGCCATTTTTGGAAGTGAAAAAGAACATAATTTACAGTGAATAACCATAAATTGACATTCCCAGAATTCCCTGCGTTACATTTCAAATTTGATGTTTTGTTCAAAAAAATTTGGTTTCTTCTTAGTTTTTTCTTATCAGTTGTGAACATTAGTGTTGTATGTTACATCTAATGTTGTTAAATGAATGTTTATTGCAATATTTTAGTTTCATGTGTGTTACCATGATGGTGTTTAGTGTTTGTGTGAATGACACCGTGCACAGTAATTTGGTCTTTTTTACAGTGTAACGCGGAATGTCACAGAATTTGTCAAACTTTGGATGAATCAATCAAAAGCAGGTCATTGCACTTAAATTAAATAGTTATATGGACTAGTATCTGAAAATCATAACCCGCAAAAAGACTATTTAAATATGAATTCATGTGCTGTAAATCTCTGTATCTCCAGAACTGTTCAGAAAGTCACTTCCTGAGCATTTTACCATTTAATTTCAGAGAAACTTTATCATATACACTCAGAAATTAAAAAAGGTATTCACAGTAACTCGTCAAAATAAAAGTTTGGTTCAACTTGAAGACATTGTGCCAGAAATATACAGTATTAGCATACTATTGTTCAGTAGAATGTACTACTACTAAAATTATTAAAACTTTACTTTAAGGAATAAATCACAAAGCATATCTTCCATATTTTCATTTTAATAGTAAATTCCCATTGTTTGGCAAAAAAATAAAGTTTGTTCAATTTTTCTGATGACCAGAAAAATTTAAATACACAATTCAGAATTTCTGAGGAAAAAAATAAAATAAAATCATAAGGCTATTGTAAGAATCAATTTTAATAAATTAAGTTGTGTTTATGCATTCAAATCATTAGACATGTTAAAACACAGAATTTGGTAACAATAAAACATATGTTGAGAAAAAATAAAAAATGTCATAGGGCCCCAAACATGTAATTTTTGTTCAACTTAATAAATTGATGTGAAATTATATAAGTTTCATGATTTGAAAGACTTGTTTTTTGATTAATAAAATTTAAATTTAACCATTTAAAAAGTAGTCCAGAAAAAAAAAAAAAAAAAAGAGATCCAGAAATATTCAAACAGAAAAAAAAACTGAATTTGGGAAAAAATCTAATGGATTTCATAGGGCCCTATTTGACCTCGAATTGTGGCGCATCGGACTCGACTCCGGTTTCCTCGATGTTCCGGCTCACAGTCAAAAGTAACCCGACTGAGCTGGTGGGTGGGAGACAAACACAAGGGCCATTTTCAGAGCAGAAGGAGAATCGAGCCTCAGTTGTGGCCTTCAACACCCAAACATGCATTTGCATTCGGCTCTCAATGGGCCTCTATTCCAGCGGCACAGTCGGCGAGCTGCATTGCTTCTGATGAGGGCGGCACTCAAAACGCCGTCCTGATGGCTCAGCAAGTATTTACAGCTAAATAAAGGCTAGTTTCTCTCATTGTACACACACAAACATTTCTCACAGTCATGAACAAGACATCAGCTGACTGCAAGTCATTTACCAAGCACTTTTATCCAAATAGATTCACAGTACACTTATTGCTGGGATGAACGACATTCGCGAAACATTTATCTTTTGTAGTGTCATGCATTCCAAAGTAAAACTGAATATTCAATGAATGCATTTCTGAATGGAAACCAACATGATTGAAGTTCACCCATCCGATCCACTTACGTTTCCTATTTATAACAGTTGTATTTATTGTTGTATTTATGTCAGTAAATTAACATTAACCAGCATTATCTTACTGCAGGGATTCCCAAACTTTTGTCAGCTGAGATTTTAAGTTAATATTTCAATAACACGCTGCATTTCCATAATGTTGGTTAATGGTCACACGACGTGCAGGTAAACAAATCAAATATTTAATCTTTTTATTAAGTGTTTTTGTTTAGTTTATTTTAAAATGATTTATTTTAATGAATTAATTTATTTATAATTTAACACCATATCAGCATCAGGCTAAATTCATGGCAAACTCAAGAGTGATACAATTAAAAATAATTATAAAAACAATAATACTTGAATTCTATACAATAATTGAACAATAAATAAATAAATAATATAAAAATTAAAACGATAACTATATAAAATATTTTAATTTGATATTGATTATATTTCTAGTATTTCCTCAGAATAAATAAATAAATAAATAACAAATATATATCTTAAAATTCTAGTATTTTCTCATGAGAAAGAAAGAATGAATGAATAACAAACCAAACAAATACATAAATATATATTACCTAATATTATTATAAAAATTATTATTAAATAATATCTTACAATTTTATATTTGAATAAAATTCTAGTATTTCTCAAGAGAATGAATGAATGAATGAATGAATGAGTGAATGAATAACAGCTATATAAAATCTGTCAATTTGATAAAAATTCTAATATTTTCCCAAGAAAAAAAAGAAAGATGTTTTATATCTTCAATGACTTCCTGGTCACTATTTCTGTGCTTTAGCCACTAAAGTGTGAATTTTTATACTTATCTTAACCACAAAACAAAGGTACTATCATTACTCCATCACGACCACGAGGCCTCCACAGTGAACCATCACAAGAAACAGAGACACATGGTCATGCCCTAGTTATCTGGCTATCAGCCTGGAAATATATCTGTCAGTTTATGTTGCTGAAGAGCAACCGGGAAAATTGGATTCAGCAGCAATTGATGGAGTCTAGCTTCCCTTTCATGCCTTCTTGCACACAGACAGCTGAAAAACAGCTCAAAACTGTTCAGAAACGGGTGGAGCAGTGAACCCATGAAGGTGTCTTGTGTCTGTGGCACGTTTTGGGTGGCTGCTCGTCCACAGACCACCAATGAGTCTGCCCTCGCGGTCAAAGGAAACTGAACTAAGTGAACCTGCCTGCAAACAGAACCAACAGGGCTGACGATGAGAAAGTAGGAATGGGAATAAACTTTCCCGGTTCCTCTTCCGGAGTTCTGATCCATTTCACCAGCTCCATTTCCCAACGCATCATATGGAATACGACCTACACGAGCGCTGTTCACCGACATCACTTCCTGCTTTCACATGAGGGGTAACGTATAGAGTGAAACCGAATCTAATGCAGGAATTGAAACATTACACTAATTCTTCAGTCTCATACAGACTACTGGTCTGTAAGCCAGATCGAGCAACTCATTTCCACATAAAACATATATCAGCCCATAAATAAAAGCATAACGCAATTATTAAATTATATTTTGCATAAAACAAATTCATATTCTCATAGCACTAATGTGTCGAAATTTTATGCAAAAATAATCCCCATTATTCACAATGTTTACTCTCATTAGATCATAATTAAAAAACAAATTTTTATTTAAATCAGTGAAAAAGCTGTACAACTAACTACCATACATGCATACTTTAAATATTAATAAATATTGAATAAAATTATATAAATTATATACTAATTTAAACATAATATATTTACATAATAAAATATTATTTTAAATGAATAAATAAATATAATTATTTATTTAAAAAGCAATAAAATAAAAATACCTTTAAAATACTATTAAAATTAATTGTGCTAAAATTGAATTAATATCTTTTTAAATAAAACAACAAATATTAAACTTATTTTATTCTTAAGGTGCATTGGACATAGACAGATTTATATACAGATCTATATACAATCAGGGCCTAGAATTAACATGTGAAAAGCACCATCAATAGCAAGTATGTATATACGCATGTATGTATAAATAAATAAATACATACGTACATACATACACACATACATAAATGTCACAGGGCAGTTGACCATTAACTTTAAGGAACTGCGACATTATGCATTATGTCTGCAATATGCAATAGGTCTGCATGCACCACTGGAACAATGGCTTTACCTGTTTTTATTCTGATATTAACAATAAATGAAAGAGAAATCAAAATAACGCAAAAGACAGTTTGGAAATATTTATGGCCTGTTAATTTCCTCTGCAGCTGAGACAAAAAAGCTGTCAGATTGTCTGCTGAGATGTTTGTATTACTCCAGTTATCTGCAGATGTGTGAAGTGAGAGTTTATTAGACTCGATGCAGGATCAGCTGCTTCCAGATCACTGCTTCCCCAAAGTGAGCTTCACTGTAGCGGAAAAGGCAATTACAAATAATGAGGTGAGAGAGACTTATGGGGAAATACAGCCTGACGCTGATGGTTTAGTTAATATTACTAATGCACATAAGTCAATCTTACATCTATCTAATATACTAGTCTGCATTGCTGTTTACAATACAAAGTGGTCTAATTTTAAATATTCAATGCATGAATAATAAGCTCTGCAGATTTGTAACTTTAAAAAAAAAACATTAAAATTCAAAATTAAATATTAAAAATACATTAAAATTATATAAACAATAAGTACAGCTAAACACTAAACAATACAGACTTGTAATTAAAAAAAAAAAACATTGATATATAAAATATTAAAAAACTGCAAACTAAAAGCTCAACTAAACAATTTTAAATATTTTATAAAGTATTTTTATATTTTAAATATTATTTTTGCCATGAGTTTGTAACAAATTTGTAGCTTTAAAGAAAATATAAAAAAAATTTAAATAAATACATCAATAAGGTCATTTGCGAGCAGTGAATTTTTGTATTTTAATTATCATTGTTAGTTACATTGTTGTAACTTATAAAACATTTATAAATAAAATATTTAAATAAACAAATAAATAAATGCATTTGCGTGCATTTGTTTTTTTTTGCAGTAATATTTTACCAAAATATTTATATTTTAAATATTGTTGCTATGAGTTTTTGATCTGAATGCAAACCGCCGTGTCGTTTATCTTTGCATGCACCTGCAGCTTTGACAAAAAAATATACAAATGAGTGCAATAAACAAAGCGATAAAATGCACAGACTATGACATCATGTGAACACGCCTGAAATGCATTCAAAGCCGTTTCTCCTGCCGGTAATTATGCATGCATTGCACTCCACCGCAATAATCCCACAGACGGGCAGCCGGCTCTGACACATCAGAGATTAATGCGCAAGAAAGACTAGATCCTGAGCTCCTGAGCCTGAGAGAGACATTCAGAAAGACATCTGCTTTTTAAAACACCCTTTCTCACACAACCTGTCCTCCGCAGGGTCACGTCACGCAGGGAATCTGCACGTGCTCAATTCCGACGCAAAGCTCCTCAGATTTCACCTTTACACACGGATTGGACATGGACGTCCTCTGCTCCGTGTAGGAGTTGCAGTGGAAAGCGGAGGCTGAATAAAAGAGTAACAAAAGCTTCATGTGCTACTCGTTTAGTGCATCTCAACTCGCTCACTTTTAAGTATGCTGATGCATCAAAGCACAAGCTGAAGTCTAAAGGTCTGGAAAAACACGCACGCCTGTGTGATGACAGTCAACCTTGTGTTGAGCCGGAGCGAGCGAATGCCAGAAGACTATATTAGCACTGATTAAAGGAGTGCAAAGCAAAGAATGAGAATTCTGGCATCATTTACTCACTCTCGTGTCTTGGCCACTCTTTGCAATATAATCAAAGCCAATGAACTCCAAAACAACCGCAATACTGGAGCAAACTAAAGCAGCATTGTGGTGATTCTGGCGGGCAAAAGGTGACGCTTGTTTCCAGTCCTCCAGCCTAAAAGGAGTCTTTTCTGATAAATTGTCAGTTACAAAAATGATAAATATTCTGAGCATGTTTGCATGCAATGTGAATGAGAAATGTACAAATGAGTGAATGAATGAATTAACGATTCAATGAACAAATGAATGAATGCATGACTAAACAAATGACTACATTAAATTATAAACAAAAAAATATGACTGAAAGCATGAATGCACAAATGCATTAAGCAAATGAACTCAAATTAATGAATACATCAATAAATGAATGCATCTACAGTATGAGCAAATACAAAATAAAATGCATATTAAATGATGATTAAATTAAATCAAAATTAATCAAATCATGAAAAATGTATGAAGACACAAAGGACACAAATGAACTGAAATGGGTGAATAAATAAATAGTATATTAATGAATTAATAAATACACAAATAAAAAATAAATGAATGCACAAATAAAAAATGATTCAATTAATTCAAAAATAATAAAAATCATTAAACAAATGCATAACACAAGAAAAAAGGCATTAATGTATAAATGAACTGAAATGAGTCAATAAATGAGTAAATTCAAGTATAAATTGTTGAACGAATAAATGAACAAATAACAAATCAACAAAAATGAAAGAATGCATGACTAAAAAACGATTTAATGAATTAAAATAACATTTTAAAATGAATTAAAATAAAAGCATTAACCACTTGAAAAAACAAATGTATGAATGCAAAAATGAACTGAAATGAATGAATGAATTTGTTTATTAATTGTATGCATTTTAGAATTTATGAATAAATCAACAAAATTAATTAATGCCCGACTAAAAAAAAAAAAAAAAGATTAAATTAGTTCAAAAATAATAAAAGCATGAAAATAATGACAATGCATGAACACACTAATGCATTAATAAGCAAATGAACTTCAAACAGCATGAACAAATGAATGAATGGTGAGCGAGTGCTAGAGGAGCCCATCTGATCCAGCACACTGTAAATCTGATCATCTGTGAAGTGCTGAGATGTGACGCCCACCCAGGAGAGCCACAGTAATCCAACACACAAATAAACTCTCTAACACATGCAAAACAGCTACTATAGAAATTATCCGTTTCAGATGGATGCAGAAAATGTCAATTTTGGCCGATATGGAAATTGTTATCCATAAATTGTGCATTGCCAGAATTGATCTCTATGCATCTCTCAGCATGGATCATGACGAACCTGGGTGAGAAAATCTGTGATGCACATGATGCATTTTGCCGATGGGTGGGTGTCAGAGCTGCGAATCTGTCACAGATGAACATTGACAACACTTCTGACAGGAGGCTTTTATAATGGAAACAGCAGTTTGTGGATGTAAACGAGTCATGTGTCGAGTGCCTCACTTCACTGCAGTTCACTGGAATTAAGTAGTTAGGCGTAAACTAACAACGTTTTGCAAATTTGCGAGGGCTTACGGGGTAAATTGTGATGACTGAGACAGTGTCTAAAAACAGCCTCAAATGCAAGGACCGAAGCTGCATGTCACTCAATAAACATCAGTAGAATGGGTAAATTACACAAAAACTGCTACTGTATATAAATTTTTTTGGATGATGAGTTGAACAGAGACATAAAATGATTTCATTTAAGATGTTTGGAGAAATAAAAATGGCTGGAGCAGATCTGCAGCAGGCCAAAAATAGGAAAGCAGGCGCCTCCAGTGTAGAGTTACAACAGCAATCATTATAGACAGCGTTAAAAAACGAAATTAATCAAAGGATAAATTTAAATTAAATGTAATTAAAATCATACAAAAACTATATTTTGGGTACTTAATTTGGGTAAAATAAAATGTAGAAATATTAAATTAAATGGAGGTTGTTCTATAAATGATATATATATGTATAGATATATGTGTGTGTGTGTGTGTGTGTGTGTGTATATATATATATATATATATATACACACACACACACATATAGGTCTCAAGATAATCATAAATCTAATGTGCTAGATTTAATTTGTTTGCTTTCAAGCTTTCTTTAAAAGAATGAACAAAATTATTTGTCTTTGTGTTTTCAAAATTTGGAAAATTAGGGACTGTTTTTTTACCATTAAAAATAACTAAAATATATTATAATAAATAAAAATGTGTTTTAATTACTACTACTACTACTACTACTACTACTACTAATAATAATAATAATTTAATACATTATTATTATTATTAACTAATACATTAAAATATATATATTTTTTTATTAATGCAATAATATTTTGAATAATTTATTAAACATTACGTAAATAAATAACTTTTATATAAACTTAAATAACTACTTTTTATAATTATTATTAATTGATAATACATTTTATTATGATTAAATATTTAATAAATTATTATTAATTTTCCTAATAAATTTAAAAATATGTTGTAATTATTATTAATCAAACTGTATTTTTGAATCATTTAATATATATTATTCAAATAATTAATAAAAACAATAAAATAAAATATTACATAATTTTTTAAATCATTATTATTAATAATATAAATAATAATAAGGTCATTTCAATATGGAAAATATAATATTTTCAGTAGATGTAAAAAAAAAAAAAAAACTAGAAGTGAGGAAAAGAGCAGCATGAACATCCTGCCTGGTATCTCCATTTGTGTTTTACAGCAGAAAGAAAATCATACGAGTGTGGAACGACAGGAAGATGAGTAAATGATGATAAAGTTGGGTGGGCTATCCCTTTAATGCATTCACAAAAGGTCCATCCCACGCATTTCTAATCAATGCTTTTATCCCTGACAGACAGTGTTTTCAACTGGAACAACAGTATATCACAGCGAACGCGTCAGCAGCATGAATACAACATGTATCTCCTGACATTTTATGGCCTTCATCACCATATTCTGCTGTGTTTTTGCTGATGAGTCTCACGTCACACGGACAGAGCGAGGCCAACAGCAGTCTCTTAACACGACTGAAGTGCCTGCAAATGATAGGAAGCGTGCAACAGGCCATGCGCATCGGTATGACTCATCCGCTTCAAGAGCTTCACTGTCACATCAGCGGCTCTCACCAACGTCAATACACGGCCACATGATCATATCAAAATACATCACAAACAGAGTTTAGGAAAGACTAGTACAACAGTATATACTGTCCACCTGCTAGAGATTGAACTGCAGCTATCGGGACCATTTTACAAAGAAACATGGAAAAATTTGAAATATATTAAAAAAGAATATAAATAGTATTATTAATAAAAAACAACAAAAATAATTTATTAAATAATAATAATAATAAAAATAAAAAATAAATTATTTTATTATTAATAATGACAAAACAACAACAAATAGTTGTTGTTAGTATTATTGTTAAATAATTTATGTGTATTTTTTTTTTTAGTATTTGTATTATTTTACAATAGTGAAATCACTGTTGATTAATCATTTATTGAAACTGCCAAATTTTTATTACATTTTTAAAAGATTTTAACGTATTTTATTCAATGTGTTACACACACGCACACAAAAAATGTTATAGAAACAATTTTTACTCAGAAATTGCTAGTAAATTGCACAATTATTAAAGAAATGGCAAGTAACACATTGAAATGAATGTGAAACTTTGATATAGAAAGATTAAAAAAATATTAGTGCTGTCAATCGATTAAAAAATTTAAATCGCGTTAATCACAGTCATGGACTGTGTTTAATCATGATTAATCACAAATTTTAAATACTAGGATTTACCTGTAAATGTGTTGAAATCAAGAAATGCATGACAAACTAGTTTAAGGAAACAGAACCTTTCACACTTCCTCCAGGTATGAGACATAATCCTTATTATTCTTTTATCATTATTCTTTTGTTTTTATTCAGCCATTATCAGCCTTTAAACTGGCAATAAAACGTTTACCAAGCCACATCGCTTCAATCCCAGTATACATTTACCCAACTATTATCAAAAGTATTTCTAAATAAATACAACAAAACATTTTCTTTCGACCTCACGTGAAGTATTATGACAAAATGCATTATGAAGAAGAATTGGACCTGTTCTGCAGCTGCATTAGAGCTAATATTAGCATCATGCTTCATAAGACAATTTATGAGATTAATAGTACACTTTTACTCAGAACTCACTTCAAACCACCATCGAGTGTTTGTAATAACTTCCTTTTGCGATCACATGTGGAATTTGGTCGTTTACTGTTGTTAAAATATGCTATTTATAGCCTTTCATATCCCTGCACAAATTAGCATTGCAGATGTACACATTCTCCTCAAGAAAATCACATACAAATATCCTATCGTAATCGTGTGTTTATTATCTTATATAATCTATAGTGGCTGTTGTCATGTTTATTTCTGCTGCTCTGCTGAAACTCACGTTGTTTGTGATGTTACCGCCTCTCCGTTCTTAAGTTGCCATGGATACATTCCAAGTATAATACACATTAGCAAAAGGATCTATTTTCATTTTCACTTGTCTATATACACTTTGGGCGGCTGTGGTACACTATAAAAGTAGCCCAAAAAAACCACAACCCACGTCTGTAATTTTTTCCCGCGACTCTATTTTCAAAACAGCCCCCTCAAGCCGTTACCCAGGCAACCTGGTTCGCTGTAACTTACCCTCATCACACAATGATAGATGACCATCCGCGCTGCGATGACGGCAAGAAGTTGGGGTCAAACCTTATCAAACGATTAATTTACATATTATATTATTATTATAATATTATTATATATATAAAAAAATAAAATAATAATAATTTATTAGCGTACTAGCCATTCATTTGTAAGTAATTGTGAAATTTACTAGCAATTTATGTATTTTTGCAACATTATAAATGTCCTAAATGTCACTTTTGATCAATTGATTGCATCCTTGCTGAATAAAAGTATTGCTTTCTTAAAAAAATATATATATATATTTTTTTTTTCATTTCAATGTTTGAGTGATAATTGTTTATAATTTCTTTCGGTGTAACGCTCGTGTTAAAATCCCAAAATAAACTTTTATAGTGGGAGTATCTCGTGCACAACTCGCGCTCTTCCTCACGCTGACAGCTCTGTGTCTGTAACGCTATACACACGCTGCCAATTAGCATCCCGCACCTGTCGAGCCGGTTCAGGGGTGCGGGCATCTGTTGGGTGAGAAATTGGCCACAGTCGACCCGGCTTTCATCCTTGAACCTGCCAAACCCCTGCTGCGTCCCAAGGCCGGCCGCGACCTCCAGAGCTCTGCTCCACACACCAATTCTCAATGGACACAGTCACATCCCGTTTCCCCGTTCGTTGGGCGATGTGACGTGATACGCCGCTTACGGACTGCTGTGCGATCAGAAGCGGATGAGAACTGGTTTTAATGCATGTTGAATGTATTTGTAATGTAACCTGCTGCCTACATAGACAGCTGCAAGTGTTCTAACTGATAAGACACGGTCAGATTCAGATCAAAAATACTGTTAAATCAGTAATATTATTACAATTTAAAATAGGTGTTTTCTATGTGAATATATTGTAAAATATAGTTTATTGCTGTGATCAAATCTGAATTTTCAGCATCATTGCTCCAGTCTTCAGTGTCACATGATCCTTCAGAAATCATTCTAATATACTGATTTGCTGCTCAACAAACATTTCTGATTATTATCAGTGCTGAAAACAGTTGTGCTGCTGAATATGTTTGTGGAAACCTTAAAAAGATCAGCATTTATTTAAAATAGAAATATACTGACACTTTTGATCAACTTAATGTGTCCTTGATGAATAAAAGTATTACTTATACAATAAATGACAATGAATAATATATATATATATATATATATATATATATATATATATATATATATATATATATATATATATATATATATATATATATATATATATATATATATATAAAATCACAATAAATAATAAAAATTCTAAACATTAATGTATATAACTTGAAATGTTAAAAATGTATGTAAGCAATAAGGTACTCGAGGCCGCGTCGTGTCGCGCCTAACAACGCCCTTCAGCCGTGATTTATTCACGATACAGCACGGCCTCGAGTACCTTATTGCTTTTATAAAACGGTTACCACACAATAAAAAAAAAAATAGTAAAACCAAAAATGTATGTTTTGAAATGTTACTTTTTTGAAGGAAGTTTGTTAAATGCTGTCCTTCTGCTAAAAAATAGTTTCTGACAGCAATTATTAGTAAACGGCAAGAGAATGTTTCGAACATGCCTCTCATCTAATGGAGCTTAAATAAAAACAGAGGGGTCTTATCATCCACTGTGTCGTTTATTGTTTTAACAGCATATATGATATCTTCTCAACAACATCTGCTTATCTCTCAGCATGAGGAAACGTCTGTTTTCTGTCTTTTAGTTTAAAACAGACGGCACAGCACGAGTTTGCAAGCGTCATTACAGTGTAAACTGATGTACATACAGAATCATACCTGAAACAGAAAACTAGTAAATACAGTAATATTCCCTCCTCACTTCGGAAACTGTAGGCTTCCACACAGACGCACACACATCAACATATCTCCGCATGAGTTAATTCTGCCGAAATACATAATACATGGAACAGTTTTGATGCTATATTATTGATTGTTTATGTTGCTAAGGGTGTTGCTCAGTGATACACAGAACTGTTGGGTGAAGCGGTCATAGCCCTGCTGTATAGTGAATAAAACACAGCTGCTGACCAATCAGAATCGAGGAATGGAACTAACCGTTTTATAAATGTAAATATGTAACATAAATGAAATTAACATTAAGCATTGTTAATCAATCTATCTATCTCTACTATTTTTTCATAAATTATTTGACCAATCAATCATGCACAGAATATTTATTATCATAATAAACAGCAGCAGCTGCCCTCATTTCAAGTGTGTCTTCTATCAAAATCAAATGCAAGATTGACGCTAAAAACAAACATCTTCAATAGGTCTAAGACCAATGAGATGACGTTATGAAGGTAAGATGACTGCCAGAAAGCGCTTTGTGCTATTTCTGTAATGCATCTGTCTGCATTGCTAATAATTCCTCAGCGGCCGTGACTTCAGTATAATGAATGAAATGAGCAGCCATTAAACAACAGACCTTGTTTATACTTGTTTTTAAGCGAAGGCTCATATCTATTAACATTTCAAGCAAATCCTGCTGCATTTTGCGTATTTGCATTGTTTTTGAGTTTTAATGGTAGCACATAGATGTAGATGTAAATGACTTGAATGAGACATTAGAAAAGATCTCAGGCTGTCCATTCCGACAGCCATTAACATTGCATGAAATAAACAACCGATAAATGTCTGAACGCTTCAACAATGAATCTCAGAAAGGCATCTCTCACACAGTGTTCAGGTGACAGGCTCGTTTCCCAGCTTTTCCCAGAGGAGGAGACATTTCTCAGCCATGTCAAGCACGAAACATTGCATCCGACAGATATCCGCGGCTGACAAACTAGCCAATCATGAAGATTTCAGTTATGACATCATAAAACACTCGGCATACAAGCGTGAAGCATATTGAACCATCAATCCTGCAATCAAAGCATGAAGTCATTTTTTGCGCTGAAGCTGCACACACACACACCGCTGATGCTTGTTCAGAGCTTGTTACACTAATAACCAGATTTTTACATTTTCAGAAGAAAATAAGAGTGATGTTTGCATATGCAAAAATGCTGCAGTGATGCTTAATTGCTATGTGTGGTTGCTAAGGTGTCAATAAAAACGATATTATCAATAAGTCATGGCAACATCTATTTTTCCATTACTTTAACTCATTAAAGTAACCAAAGTTGAAATGGCTTGTAAAGATTATACTGATTATATTTCAAATGTAAAGCAGCAACTGAACTCAGTTTTTAAGATGAAGAAGTTTTAAATTAATTAAAAGGAATTTTTTTTTACAGTGTAAAAATCAGAGAATTCTTTTTTTATGACTGATATGGATAAAGAATATTTTTTTCATTTTTATATGGTGTTGACACAATAACTAAATGATGATTATTCTAGGACAAAGATATCAAATAAAACCAAAAATATAAAATATGATTAAAATTACAGCCATTTATTCACAAAATATGACTTAACTGAACAACCTTAAAGATGATAACAAATGTGTGAGATAGTGAACAACTTGAATTAAATACAATGATGAATTAAAGAAATACATGCTTTACTACTATTTTTAAGCCATTACATTTATTCAGCATTTTTACATTTATCGGTAAATTAAGTTGAAAAGTATGGAAACCCATTTCCACCAGAAATAGTAGAAATGGTATGGTATAGAAAAAGGTTTCCATAGAAAATGTTGAATGTCAATAAAAAAATAAAATAAATAAAATTAAATAAAAAGTATTGTTCAAACCGATTATTAACCTATGTCCACTTGCTAAATGGTTGCTTACTAAACCAAACAGGTCTGTGAGATTTTTTGACCAGTTTTACCATAGCAATAGTTTTAGAAAGCGGTGCAAGGTTACTCAATTGTTAACTTAGGTATTTGTAATAACTATTATTGAAATAATTAGTATTCAATACAAATTTGATTATTTATCCAAAAAATATACACATTAAATGTGAATACCATCGTTAGGTGGCTTTCTTCAGTTATACACCAAATTAAACCTTAACCCCAAGTGAACAATTGCACTCGTCTTAGCAAACAGCACACTTACTAATCACTAGTGAACTAAATATGCTGACCTAAACATCTGGATCTTCCTGAGCTTGCGGATGCATTATCCCATGTCACATAAGCTGGAATACTGCCACTCGGCTAAACGATATTCACAAAGCGGCTTCCAATTGGGAGTCCAACAGTAACTTAAAGGTTACAGCCTAATTAGACGAGGCTTCTGATTTCAAAGGCTCTCGGCTCATTAAAGCATCTCGGCCTCTCAACGGCAGCTGTGGCATCGTGGTCTATCACTGCCGGTCTCTGGCGAGGGAGACACGCCACAGGATCGGATCTAATCGCAGGAACATTCGGATCTACAACATGGCCTGTTTTGCTGCTCGACGCCTCATTATGCTTCCTAAATATGGCAGGGGATACAGTGGGAAATCAATCATGATTGCAGATTTGATATGTTTTGCTCTGGAATATTTTGGAAATTCATCCGAAATTGCCATAATGTTTTGAGGTCATGCAAGTAATATAAAAGTTGCGTGAAATGGTAACAAGTTCTTGGTCATCTCCATCTAGTCATCAGTTTTGTTTTTTAAATGTAAATAACAAATTAAAAATTTTGCAATTACATTGTAAGTTTGGATGCTGTGCTCGGCACTGCTATTAATTTTTAATCGTCTCTCTAATTAGTATTTTTATCCAATTTAACTTCTTAAAGAAATGTTTAGCATTATTTCCAAATAGATAACTTTTGACCCCAAACTACATATTTATGATACTTTAACTGGTAAATAACTGGAAAATAAATGTTTTGAAGTCATGAATGTAATATAAAAACTGGTCAAAACTGCAATGAGATGCTTCAGGATATTACTTTAAAAAAAATAAAAAAATCTGCTTTACATTCTGAAGCCGTTATGCTTTGCACATCTCTAAATTTCGTTTAACCCAATTTGACTTGTCTATTTAAATGTCTTGTTTTGCATTATTTGCAAACAGGTAACTTTTGACACCAAACAACAAATTTATGAATCATTAACTTAAATTAAATAACTGATAAAAATATATAAATACTGACTGCTATTGAACCGAAACCATAACAAGAGCATTCCAGGAATATTTTGGTCTTGACATCTTTGAACTGAGATTTTTTAAAGATGTAAATAATAAACAGAAGCAACACAAAAGTCAATTCTGCTTTATGTTTTGAAGTGGTTATGCTTTCTTTACACATCAGATTTTATTGTCTCTCCATGTTTAGCCAATTTAACTTCTCAAAGAAATATCTTGTTCAGCATTCATAAGTTCATCTTGTTCATAAGATTAACTGGTAAATAATGTTTCAAGGTTGCGTAAGTAATATAAAACCTGACCGTTTTAATCGCCACTGGATCAAATCCGTAACGAGAGCCTTCAGGAATATTTTGATTTTGATTTATGCTTTGCATATCTCATTAGTTTTTACTGTTTCTACAATTATATTTTTGATCTAATTCATCTTCTCAAATAAATCTCAGAAAGAGTCAACTTTTGACCCCAAACTGCACTTTCGTCCAGAAAAGTTGTCTTTGTTGGAGTCTAACAATGCAATCGTCTCTTCTTGGAAAAAACAAAAACATAAAGAAACTCCCTGAATTGTTCAGTGGATGAAAGGGATGTTTTTCCTGGAAAACCTTGATGTTGACGCCTTTACAGACTTGAAATGTCCAGGTTCAATACAACTAGCAACAGCATTTGGTGCATAAAGTTCATTATCACAGAAAATAATTACCTGAACCTACATTAAAATGTCATGTACAGTAACACACTTACAAGTACACAAGTTCAGCGCTCCGCTGACATGAACTAACAATGAGCAAAACACACAGCATTTATTAATCGTAATTAATGTTAATGTTTATTTAATCTTAGTTACTTTCAACCTTTCCTAATACATTTGTTAATGCACGGTGAATATTAACTAACTGCGTTTATATTAACTAACATTAATTACTGAAAATAAATATTGCTCATTGTTAATTTATTCTAGCTAATGCATAACTGTTAACAAATGAGACCTTGTTTCTGTATTAATCATGCAACTGGAAAAATCACAATACTTTTAAATACTTCTAAAGTGGATAACTTTTGGATAAAATTATTTCTAAATCTGTATAATTTGGTAATTATTTCATAATTCCAGTGAGCTTGCTCTTTGCTCCATGTAAACACAATTTTCTTAGTCACAGGCTTTTGCTCTTATTTACAACAAAGATGAAATAAAAAATAGCTAAATTGTGATAATTAATAAATGCAAAGAATATTAAGAAAATAATTGGAGGAAAAGATGCAACATTGCTAGGTGATTTTTGCTTTGGAACCTTCAGAAAACTGTAACTTGATCTTTCTCGAAATGGACTTTGCTGACTCTATTGACTTCAAACAGGTGGAGCTCAGTCATTGTTTGTCCAACAACTCATACATTATTTTGAAGGTCTTTTAATGGAAAATGTAAAAATAAAAATGACAAATTTTTGGAAAATTTGCTCATTGCGACTCATTTTGCCAGCACAGGTCACAAATAATGTGTTATCTTCTTTATAATTTAGCTTAAAAGTCTAACTTGCTGTCTGAAATCTCATGTAAAGTTTGACAAATGTGACCCTGCACCACAAAACCAGTCATAAGGGTCAATTTTTTCAAATTGAGATTTATACATAATCTGAGTAAATAAGCTTTTTTTTTATTGATGTATGGTTTGTTAGGATAGAATAATATTTGGCTGAGATGCAACTATTTGAAAATCTGGAATCTGAGGGTGCAAAAAAATCACCTTTAAAGCTGTCCAAATAAAGTTCTTAGCAATGCATATTACTAATCAAAAAATAAGTTTTGATACATTTATGTCAATAATTTTGACCCATACAATGTATTGTTGGCTATTACTACAAATATACCTGCTTAAGACTGCTACTTAAGACTGGTTTTGTGGTCCAGGGTCACAAAAAAAAAAAAAAACAAGATCATGCACCAAGCAAAAAAAGGTAGCGTGTTATTAGAAACAGTCCTGAAGCACTTGAAAGAATGTTGACACAGAAGCCAAGAGCCGCTCCAAGGTCTGTTTCTAATATCCTGATATTCCACAACAGATCCTGGCTCCGCGTGGATCACTATGTGAAAGAAACACACACGCAGGTGCACTGCAGCATTAACCAGCAGCAGCTGACAGTGAGAGCAACCAGCAGCGCTAACCAGCTGCAGCTGACGCGAGCGGCTACCGGCTCAGACCGCTTCACGAGTCACTAGGGATGCAACGACATCAAAATCTCACGATACTATAATACTGCGATATGACGTCTCAGTCTTAATTACATTCACACTGGTGTTTTAAGAAGCCAAACAAATTAGAATACAATGATAATAATAACAACTATGACAGTAATAGCCATATACTGTCAATTGCACTGTAAAATAAACGAAAATGAACATTTCATAGGTATGTTATTTTTGCTTTGCACTACAGTAGGGAATTACAATACTACTTTCCTAATTTCTACACTTGAAAGAGAATTTGAATTGAATTTGGAGTGCATTTAAACCGCTAGCTGTCAGCTATTCATATTGCACTTTTAAGCTTTTATTAAACGACAGTAGAGCTTTTATTTTGAAGGAAAACTCCAGCTTCAGCGAAAACGCGTCTCGCTACAATTTTAGTGAAATGCTGTAATCATATGCCACGAAAATAAAGCCTAGCTGGTGGCCTTGCATTCCTAAACTCACAGCACGTGCAATAAACCAGTTCGCTGCATTCATTCACTGTGAACAGAGCCGTTCTGATGCGTGGGAAACACCGGATCACCAGCTGATCGCATGAACGAAGTGTACGCTTCGCTTTGAAACACGCAGCAAAAAAGAACTTGATGAAGGGATCAGTGAAGGATTTTTTTGTTCTCTGATTAACATTAATGACAGGCAGCGAGTTTATTAGGCGGCTGTCTCTTTAACACCGAACGCACACAGATCTAAAAATACTTTTTACACGTGCGTTTTCTTTCTCATCGTTTTACGTTCACTCAAGACAAAAACGGCTGTGTTTATGATGATATACTGATGTAGTTTTCTGCATAATGGTCGATAAATATGAAAATACCTTTTCTGCACGGAACGGTTGGAGAAACCTGCACCGAGACCGCTGTTCTCTGTGCTCGCGCTTGTGCTTCATTTTTGTGCGCTGCACGCAAACAAGGCGCAAGTTCTTTCTGTCCCTGCACTTAAATCGTTTTAAAGTGCCTATATTATGGGTAATGAAAGGTTCATATTTTGGTTTTGGGAGTCAGGTTGGCATGCATGCAAGGTCAAAATACACTTTCATTGTCTTATAATATGCATTTATTTTTAGCTTACTTGCTCAACGACTCGCAAACGATTTGTTTCAACAATTCATTTCATTTTCCAAACCCCTCCTTTACGTGACGCTAATATGCGGTGATTGGTCGATTGGTCTCATTTTCATTTCATCTCGCCTATAATGCCTGATAAAGCAGTGTTTGTGAGCGCAGTGCTGCTTTGTGTACAGCGTTACCAGGGAAACCGCTATTTTTAACGCTCAAAAAGCTGCACCTAGTGGCAAAGAATGAATTTGCATTTTCATTCAGACCAACAAGTGGGTGAGCAATATGTTAATGTTTCATGTTGACGTCAACATGAAACGGATTGGGATTCGTTTTAAAAACGACTCGTTTCAATGATTCAGAGTCGACTCTTTCTTTTGAGAGACAGTATCTTTATACACGGTGCACTTTCGGATTTAAAACTTTGCAGGATGTTTTCATTCACTTAGAGCTGTGTTACACACTGCATGAAAGGTCATTTTCAAAAATCCATAATAGGGGCATTTTAAATCACATTAAAATGCGAACGCAGGAGTCGTTAAGCAGAATCGAAATGCACGTGTCTTATCAGATACCCGCTTCTCTGAAATGTAGAATGTAGGGTTCTCGATACCCAACCCTACCTAGGAGTCATGAGTCTGAGCAGAAAGCGCATTGATGTGGACGCCTCTCCACCCCCACGGCAGAGCAGGAGTGAAGTCACACGGACCAAATGCAGGCCGACGCGTCGGAGGCCCGGCTGCAGAACTCATCAAAGTCTCTCCCCAGCAGAGGCCCGACGTTAAGCTCAAGTCAGCAGTTCATTGTTTTGTGAATGACCCGGGGGGATGGACACCCTGCCGCGCCGAACACATTCCCCCGCATGTTTGCTCTGCCGAGGGTGCGGCTCGCTGCACTGGGAAAAAACACACAACAGGTCCTTCTCAAGTGAAGTCAGACAACTTCAAAAGAGTGACTGTGAAATCAACCCATCTCAAACTGTAGTTGAAATACAGTGAATCTGACCATTTGAATAAGTAGTTAGAAACACTACAAATCATCTATTTAGGAAAATGTTATATTTATTATTAATACAGTTTAATTTACTATTATTTATTTAAAAACAGAACAGTCATTGTCTGTTAAGTTTAAATAGCATTAAAAATTAAAACATACATGAAGAAAACGTTATATATTATAATACACATTATTATATTTTACATTATAAATATACTGAATAATAAAAAAAGTTTTATTTTACATTCATTTACATTTCTTATAATAACTTAATTGGATGCAAATGTAAAATATGAACATTAAATTTACACAAATACAAAAAGCAAACAAGTTATTAATAGAACAGAACCAAAAGACACAATGATAATTTAAGATGTATAAAAATATTCTGATACAAAACTTTATTAAATTATTAAAATAAAGCAGCTAACTGCATTGAATTTGTCTTAATATTAATCAAATAAATAAAAGGTATTGTTTATTTGGTAACACTTTACAATAAGGTGTCATTTGTTAACATTAGTTAATGTATTAATTAACATGAATGAACGATGAACACTACATTTATTACACTCTTTATTAATCTTTGTTAATAAAAACACAGTTGTTCATTGTTTATTCATGTTAGTTCACCGTGCATTAACTAATGTTAACAAACACAAATTGTGATTTTAATGATGCATTAGTAAATGCTGAAATTAACATTAACTAAGATTAATAAATGCTGTAGAAGTATTGTTCATTCTTAGTTCATGTTTACTAATGTAGTTAACTAATGAACCTTACTGTAAAGTGTTACCGTTTATTTATTTCTCATCATATTTATACAATTCATTATTATAAAACATTTTAACGTATTATTATTTATATATACAACAGCGAAGTCCTTATGTATTATAAACAACAGGAGAAATCAATGTAAAAAGCACTAAATGTGAAAATCTAAATTGATAATAATTAATATAAAACAAATTACTTTATAAATGAACAAAAAAAGTTATATTGATATGCTGAACAATAGACATTACAAGCCGTGTAGATAAATATGTATTGTTGTGGTTAATAGCAGATTAAGTACATAATTAAAAAAAAAAAAAATCCTGAAAGTGAAAATGCTTCATAATATATAAATAAATAAATAACTACGGCTAGTCAGGAGAAAAACACAGATTACAATTTACGAGATTTATCACTTGTTGCTTTGTTACACCATTCCAGGACAAGACATGCAATATATCTGGCAAAATAATGAATTCTTCTAGATATCTCTCAAAGAGCAATACACTTGTGTGTACTGATCATGGCACCGATGCTGCACACCCGGCAGGGTCAGAACCAGACAAAACTGTTGATGTTGGCTAGGCAGGCCAGGTTTGAGCCGCCGTGTGTTCAGCTGATGACATGTGAGCTGTTATTAGGACATTTGTGCCTGGACTGTCTCGCTGACGGCTGCAAGCCATGCAAGTGCCTTGTCAAGCGCAGACATCATCACTCCAGAATGAGAAACAACAACGGCCTATTCAGTGTCAGGCTCACCATCACATGACTCTGGCATTTGTATATTATCTAGGAAGATGGGAACGACTCTCCTTTCCATCCCCCACAATTCACAGCACTTCCTGCCTCTGTCAATAGTGTGGACCAGCTGCAGCTCAACCGGCTTCTCAGTAACTAGGTTAGAGAGGACAAATGCATCGAAGTCGGGTACAACGCTGGGAAACTAATCTGCAATTGAAGTTTGCCACGAGCAACTCATAAAATCAAGCAGCCCCTAAAAAATAAATAAATAAATAAATAATAAAAGTTAACTTTCCAATAGTTATCTACCCTAAAAGTGAACTACCTTAAGTAGTTTTTAAATATGCCAATTTATACATCAAAGCAGTATGTGACAAAAAAAAAAAAAAAAAAATGATGACAAATAAAGTGTATAAAATCAAATTAAAATATTAATTCATGAAAATACTCATAATACATACATTTAATTAACCTAAACTAAAAATTAAAAATATACATACTAAATAAAAATTTTAAAAAGTATGCTAAATAAACAAAGGTTATATTTGAAATGTATTTTTTTTTTTTTTAATAATCTTTGGTTAAAGAAAAACAGGACAAATTTAATTAGATTAAAATGCATTAAATATAAAAATTATAACGTGCACAGTTAAATACTTTTAAAATGTTATTGTAATATATCTGAAGTAGGAATGTAAACTGTATAAATATATATGTATTTAAAAAACACAACAAATTATTCAAATAAAGCACACAATTTACTATTATGAAACATTTTAATGCATTATTATTATTTGTTTAAAACATTTATATTTTATTTTTTAAAAGTCATTTTATATTACAAACAAAAGGACAAATGAATGTAAATAGCATTATATATTTTTAAAATCTATATTACTAAATGTACTATAATAGATAATAGTAGCTACATTTTATAATTCAAAAATATCCTGAAAATGAAAATACAAAATAAAGATACATTTAAAAAAATGTAAATAAAGTTTATATATAAATAAATAAATAATAAAAGTTAACTTTCCAATAGTTATCTACCCTAAAAGTGAACTACCTTAAGTAGTTTTTAAATATGCCAATTTATACATCAAAGCAGTATGTGACAAAAAAAAAAAAAAAAAAAATCCTGAAAGTGAAAATGCTTCATAATATATAAATAAATAAATAACTACGGCTAGTCAGGAGAAAAACACAGATTACAATTTACGAGATTTATCACTTGTTGCTTTGTTACACCATTCCAGGACAAGACATGCAATATATCTGGCAAAATAATGAATTCTTCTAGATATCTCTCAAAGAGCAATACACTTGTGTGTACTGATCATGGCACCGATGCTGCACACCCGGCAGGGTCAGAACCAGACAAAACTGTTGATGTTGGCTAGGCAGGCCAGGTTTGAGCCGCCGTGTGTTCAGCTGATGACATGTGAGCTGTTATTAGGACATTTGTGCCTGGACTGTCTCGCTGACGGCTGCAAGCCATGCAAGTGCCTTGTCAAGCGCAGACATCATCACTCCAGAATGAGAAACAACAACGGCCTATTCAGTGTCAGGCTCACCATCACATGACTCTGGCATTTGTATATTATCTAGGAAGATGGGAACGACTCTCCTTTCCATCCCCCACAATTCACAGCACTTCCTGCCTCTGTCAATAGTGTGGACCAGCTGCAGCTCAACCGGCTTCTCAGTAACTAGGTTAGAGAGGACAAATGCATCGAAGTCGGGTACAACGCTGGGAAACTAATCTGCAATTGAAGTTTGCCACGAGCAACTCATAAAATCAAGCAGCCCCTAAAAATAAATAAATAAATAAATAATAAAAGTTAACTTTCCAATAGTTATCTACCCTAAAAGTGAACTACCTTAAGTAGTTTTTAAATATGCCAATTTATACATCAAAGCAGTATGTGACAAAAAAAAAAAAAAAATGATGACAAATAAAGTGTATAAAATCAAATTAAAATATTAATTCATGAAAATACTCATAATACATACATTTAATTAACCTAAACTAAAAATTAAAAATATACATACTAAATAAAAATTTTAAAAAGTATGCTAAATAAACAAAGGTTATATTTGAAATGTATTTTTTTTTTTTTAATAATCTTTGGTTAAAGAAAAACAGGACAAATTTAATTAGATTAAAATGCATTAAATATAAAAATTATAACGTGCACAGTTAAATACTTTTAAAATGTTATTGTAATATATCTGAAGTAGGAATGTAAACTGTATAAATATATATGTATTTAAAAAACACAACAAATTATTCAAATAAAGCACACAATTTACTATTATGAAACATTTTAATGCATTATTATTATTTGTTTAAAACATTTATATTTTATTTTTTAAAAGTCATTTTATATTACAAACAAAAGGACAAATGAATGTAAATAGCATTATATATTTTTAAAATCTATATTACTAAATGTACTATAATAGATAATAGTAGCTACATTTTATAATTCAAAAATATCCTGAAAATGAAAATACAAAATAAAGATACATTTAAAAAAAATGTAAATAAAGTTTATATATAAATAAATACATTTTACATTTATAAAAAATATAAAATCACAGCAGTATTTGTCTCGCACGAAAAAAAAAAAAAAAACACTGTCAATTAATGCAACAATTATATTCATTCAATACAAAAAAGCACAATAAAATGTGAGAAAAAACACTGATGTAACTGGAAAAGACGCAAGTTTTAACTCCCCAAGTTACTCCCAAGAGTGATTCTTTGTTCTTGGATTCAAAAGTCACGGCCTTGAACATGCTGCGGTCAAGCAGGAAATTCGCTGTGCTGTACGTCTATAAAAATGGAACGTGTAGTTCATGGCAGCAGACTCTGGGCCGGATCACGCAGCACAATGCAGCACACACCTGCATTTCCACAGGACACACAGCAGAATCTGTGCAAATGCTGAGGGCAGCAGGACGGCGTCACAATGAGAGCTTGAACGGTACAAATGAGCCCACTGACCAGATTCATTATCAGCTAATGCAGAGCACATGGCTGATTGGAAAACAACTCTGCCTTTTGTGCATCTTCGCAAGGTCATCGCAGTCGGAGGAGCTCACGAGTCTGCGCAGCACCTCCGGCTGCGAGTCAATGAGACAATCTGATGACCGTCGACTCCCAGGGGCCAACGACAGCAGCTCAATGGGCCCCTGTGTTTGAGACTGAATTAATACAGAAAACGCAATCTTCAAGATGCATATACTCGGTTTTAGAGGTCAGAGGACCGAGCCAAACACAACAGCACCCGACTAATGATTGGATTTTGATCTGCAAGCTTTCAAATAACAGGGATAAGAATTATGAAAAATTACTATTAAATATATATTGCAATATCTATGTATTTAAAACTATTTAAATAAAAGAGTAAAATTGAAGTTAAAATGTCAAGGCATGTTATTTTCCACAATTTTTTTTTTTTTAATCAATGAATGGAAGGAAGGATTATTAACAATTATTTTCATTTATATGCACCAATATAACAATATACCTGGAAAAAATTAAAAAAAAACAATTTTCACTAAAACATTTTGATTTAGATAAATTTAGCTAAAATATTCATAGGTACATTGTTTAAATAGTTTTTCCATTAAATGAAAAAAAGGGAGGGATAATTACTAATTATTTATGGAAAAATTATAATTTAATTATTTTTATTTATATGCACCACTATAACAATATACGGGGGGAAAAAAACATTTTCCGATAAAAAAAAAAGTTGATTTAGTTCAATTTAGTTACAATATTCAAGGTATGTTTTCCAAATTGTTTTTTTTTTTTTTTTTCATTAAATGAATGAGGGAAGAATGATTAATACTTGTTTATTTAATAATTATTATTTAATTAATGATTTACATACACAAATATAACCATATGTAATTCAGTAAATTATATTTGAGTATCTGAATCAATTCATTAAGAAAGTGAATCAGAGTTTTGAATCAGTTCATTAACATGGACTATTTGAACTGATTCAATGAAGCGCTAAAACTCTAACGTCTTCACACTTTCATACTATAAATGTCTAATGGCATGTTTTGGGAAACTTAATAAACAAGAAAAAAATAATGTTAAATTCATTGTTGCTTTTTTTTTTATTCCAGTAAAAATATCACAAAACAATATATTGTGAATATTTAATACATTGCCAAGCCCTATTAATTAATGGGAAAATAAACTATAAATATTATAAATAAAATGATACATTATTAGAATTTAGAAAGTATCGATTGTAAATATATTCATTAAATTTTTAACTATTTTTAGACTGGGAATCCAAATGTCTGGGTGTGATTTCTAAAGACAAGACCAAGAAAGAGAGTTGGCAATTTAAGGCTCAGATTTGTTTCAGTCACATGAAGGCCACATAGCAACCACCCAGAAAACCCTAACAACAATATGATGTACAGAACGGTTTGGTCGATTGTGCAAAGATGACAGACTCACAAATGGATCCTAACTGAAGGCGGTTGTTATTGCATTAGGCAGCCGTCATCTCTGACAGACCTCAACAGCTGTAATAGACCGTAAGTCGATGGCAAATTACAGTAATTCACTAGATCTTTGACTCACCTCTGAATAACAGAGAAGAGACGACACTAAAACAGTTTTACAGGCTGACGTTGCCAAAATAAATTAAACTTCCGTCCGGCGAACCGAAACCCCGAGCACGAACGACCATGGGTTAATATGATTTCACAAGCTTTGGCTTATTTAAACGCAGAGAGAAAAACAATACAAGTCAAAGTACTTCATTAAATCCTTTTAAACTGTCACATATCAGCTTTAGGCCTGCCATAAATCAACAAATACTGGCACAATCAGCCAAAAGCGCATAATGCAATGCATCGTTCAAATATCCAGCTTTATGCATAAGTAACTCTAGAGGAAGAAATGATCTCACAGGTCGACTGCATTGATACCAAACTCATGCCTCGTGGCCTAAATGCTCGTAACACTATCCTCTGACACTGACCTACATAGTGACCTTGCCTAATTTGCACGATAAACGACAAAGCGCATGCAAGCTATTAATCTATATATATATATATATATATATATATATATATTTATTTATTTTTTTTTGTGAAGGACTGCAGTGCACATGAAGGTAAGTACCATCTTAAGTCTATTATTCCTGTGAGAGATGGACCTGCTCCAGTTTTACTGCACATTTGTCAATGTCACCGGCGCTGTGTTTTCCTGCATTAAAACATGCGAGCTGCCGTATCGCTCACCTCATGACCATCTGTGTCGGGAAACATTACGTGACCCAGATTAAACCAAAAGATCACTTTGTGATCACTATAAAGCACAGTGTCATGGTTTACTGGAAGAATACAATAAAATACATCAATGTTTAATAAATAATTCATGTTATTATTAATAATATTTGTCATTACATTATGTATTGTTAAAAAAAAAGGTGCTTACCCATGCAAAACTGGCAGGGTTATTAAACTAAAACAAAAACCATATTAATTTGTTGCTAAATAATCATTACCTGCAATTACACACACATATATATATATTTTTTTAATTTAACTGATTTTATTCCAGCTAGTTGCCAAGGCAATGTCTCATTTTCATTTAGTTTAACCTGATGTCCTAAAAAATTTAAACAAACTAATATTAAGCAAAATAAAAAAAATATATATAAAAGATGTAAAAAATAAATAGCTAATAAAAAAAACAAGTAAGAACTAAACAAGTAAGAAAATTACTGAAACTACCTAAAATTTAAATTAAAATGGAAATTATAAAAACTAATTCAAAACACTGGTTGAAAACTATAATGGAATCTTAATTTTTTTTTTTAAGAATTTAGAGTGGTTTACAGTGGATGCAACTCGTTATTCAGTGAAATTAATTGTTTAAAAATACTGCATAAAAATGTTTTTTTCTTAAGTCACATATTGTAAGTTCTTTTAAAAAATATTTTAGCGATGCTTTAAATCTCTATTCAAAAAGTTGCATCTTTAAATTTGCCACAGTCATGCACATGCAAACATGCACCTGTTTTTGAACGTAATTTAAGTGCATCTCCATAAGCATTGTGTTTCATCTTAGAATAGACCAGCGGTTCTCAATTCCAGTCCTTTGCATGTCTCTCTTAGTTAACACACCTGATGCAGATAAATCAGCTCATTAGAAGTGAGCTCCGTGCATGAACTGTGTTCCGATTGACATGCTCCCTACACAGTGTTCATTGCTCCCTGCTCCCTGAGAAGGGAAATCCGTTGAAGTTTACTTCTTCAGAACATTCATTCACGGAATTGACCTATCGGTAAGCCCCGCCCCCCCTTAGTAACTGTTGCTCCCTCGGACAAACAAACGGAGTTGCTCACTGTCTTTCAATGACAGCTGCAGTGTGAAAACCTCGTCCCACGATGTTTTTGCACAATTTTGGACACAGAAGGCCACCAAATGGGAATTAAATATTCCATGGAGTGATTTATAAAATATTTAAAAATAAATCTGGTGGGTAACTCGAAGCGAGGGTTTACAAGATTACAATGTAAGCGGGAGAAGTCTCATATTACGGTCGGTAATGACGATCGCGGATGACAACATGCAGGATCAACACGGTTCATGTATTGCAGGCTACGATTAAATTAATGTACATTTAACCAGTTTAATATGGAGAGGCACTGAAATGTAGATCTACGTTTGTGTGTTTTTGACCTACACTGTACAAGACGCGAGAACAGTCCGCTATTTAGGTTTGTACGTTAGCATCACTAACTTTACCGTTAGCTAGTTTTAGCCAGAGATACGTTGCTAAAGCACAAGATAACATTAACGTTCTGCTTGAACAGATGAAAACTGTAACTTAATGAGTGCATGACAACCAGAAAACGAACTTTTTGTCTTCATTTGTATTGGGGTGAATACTTGGGGACATTTTGCTGTTTTATTTGGATTCAAGAAATGTAATAAAATAAATTCCTTTGCCCATCCTCTCCGGATATCTCGAATCAGTATTACAAGTGCCCCAGGCACATCGTTTTACCATTTTTGCTGCACAATCACCACAAAACCGACGAGAACTCGTGATCTTCCAATGCTTTTCTATGGCGCTGAAACCTAAAGATGTCCGAGTTCCGGTCCCCGTGCAACTGATACTCGACTGCTATTGGCTCATCAACATTCTAGGAGAGGGGCTTACCGATAGGTCAATTGCGCTGCACTGCTCCCTGCAGCGTCTTCACACATAGACAAAACTTACTAGAGTGTGACAAAAATGCATATGTAAATAAATACAATTTAAATTCACGTCTCATACACTTAATGACCTTTAAATGGAACATATACGCTCGCTTTGATCTGGAATCATGGCAGAATTTCACAGGGCACTTATGTTCGAATGGAACAAACGTCAAAAAGCAATAAGAGATGCACACAAAATGTGCAGGGGGGGGGGGACTGGAATTGAGAACCGCTGGAATAGACTATCCTTCAATAAATTCAGTAGCTTTACTGGATATGTGCACTACAACATTTTAATGCATGAAAAATATCCTGTTTGGACTGTAAATAATGTTTGAGATTTAAATCAGTTCAAGAGTTCTTCTAATTCTGAAATTAGACATGCTTTTAACATATATTAATGAAAACTTACCGTCCAAAAAAAAATTAAAAATACAGTTATGTGCAAGTGCATCGTCCAGTTTCTATTTTAAAACACACAGCACGGGCTAACATCTGATGCTTTAATTATCGGTCACTGCGTTTGTGTTTTTGTTTGTTTTGCACATGGTCAAGGTTCTAAAAACAGCATCGACGTTCACGGAAACCCAATGGCAGGCCGTATAGATGACAGACGTGGCATGGTAACGTTAGATGGAAAGATATAAAACAGGCTGGATGAGAGAGCAGCGCTGCCCTTTCGCTCTCTACAGGTCAGCTTTATTTGAAGTGTGCAGTATGCAGTGTGGCAGAGCTGACACATGCACTCTAATTTCAGAGTGCTGCACTAAGGCAAGCTATTTGCCAGCAACACAAAAAGTATCCTCAAAAAATTGTTGACGTTCGCTCAGTTCCCGTGCTTCATTTACATAATAATTATTGCCTAGAAATTGATCAACAATCAAAAACGATGTTTATGCACAATGATCAATGTGAAATTACATATAAAACAAGCAATTCCAGCTCTAAAAGTTGTTAATATACACAACTAGAGCACGACCGTCAGGTTTCCAGAAGTAAAAATTCAATGCATTTTCTCCTTAGAGGAATTGATTTTCAACAATAATTGATAACTTATAAACTGTTAAAGACAGACCTACTGTGAGCTAAAAGGTTGTTATTCGATGGTATATGCTTTTGTTGAAGCCATCCGCCCACACTTTTCCAACTTATCTTTAAAAGAATCATGTTTAACAGAGGAATTCCTGATGAAAAACTACATTAATTTACCCATAATTCTGCAGAGAAATCTCCACCAATCATATATATATATATATATCCAACATCTTTAACTCAACGGCTTTATATTTCTCCATCGTTTTTAATTCGATCATGTCATTCACAATGCTTCATGTGGTTGTAGTTCCTCATTAAGGTCATCAAGTACACGTCTTTTACGTCTTCTTACACGTCTTTTGTCGATTTTCAAATACTTTTTTGCTTTAACTAGAAGTTTGTAGTGTTGCGAATGGTTTGCTGCATGGCTAACAATTCTAATAGACATTTAAAAATCTTAGGGGAAAATACTTAAAGTGGATGGGAAATAATCCATTCTATATATTATTTGGTGAAAGAATTGCCATTGTTCCAGAATATAAGTCGCTATGTTTCATTCTGATTGGCTAATTTGAAGACATAAAATGCATATAAATGCACATTTGGGACCGCAATTCTGCAGTAATGAGCCAAGTTGCTATGATGGAATTATTATTATTGTTAATAAATGTAATCATTTATTGAATATTGGTATAATTTATCATAGAAAAGAAAAAGGTCCTGAAAGACCAATTTTACCATAGTTGTCGCCAAAAACATCCGTTAACCATGCTAAATGTTATTTGAATAAATATGTGACTCTGGAGCACGAATCCAGTCATAAGTCGCATGGATATATTTGTAGCAAAAGCCAATAATACATTGTATGGGTCAATTATTTATTTATTAACTTTTTTTATTATTATTTATTTATTTATTTATTTATTTATTCACATGCCAGCATCAAGACTATTTTCATGGCGATCTCTGAGTAAATTATACAATGTAATATGCATTGCTAAGAACTTCATTTGGACAACTTTAAGTGCCTCTATTGTGCCTTTTCGAATATTACCTTTCATGCATCGTGTCATGTAGCTGTATGTGAACATAAACTATCTGCAAAGTTGTGAATCTGACAGTGTACGATAAATAAAGTTATTGTCTATCAAATAAAAGAGTCAGGTTCGCAATCACCTAAACGAGTCGTCAGGAATTCGAATCTTATTCTGTTTTATGGCTGTACGTCACAAAGTAACACATTTGCATAATGTCCGCCCACATTCTTGCGAACAACTTGCCCGCACACAAACACAGTAAAATTTCCATGTGGTTAACATCATGTCGAGAAGACATGTATCCTACGCTGAGAGTGTAAATTTGTTTTATCACATCTTATAAATTACCACAAACTTGTTAACGTGTGACACTTACCACTGAGAAACCTGAGAAAATCCTGCCACAATCGTGCTTGCGAATCAGTCGAATCAGCTTCATCATAAGACTCCGGCTCGAATTGGTAAGGTACAACTGATACCATCTTTTCTATGTATTGACAAGTCTCCAGGGCTGTCATTTACGGCAATGGGCGTTTCGTTTCCGACACACGCTGTACGTGGTAGACCAATCACAAAGGACTGTGCTATTTGACCAATCACAGCAGTGAGGGCTCACGGAAAGGAGGGGTTTAGAGAGACTGATTCTTCGAACTGCTTCGCACGAATCGTTTACGAATTATTTAGAAATTAGATCAAATTCAGTCTATTTTTTGAGAAAACTACAGTGTTTTTTGACCTTGGATGCATGTAAACCTGTTTTGGGAGACTCATAGAACAATATTAGCAACCTTAAAAATGGCATAATAGGGGCACTTTAAAGGCGATTTTCTCAATATTCGGATTTTGTTTTTTTGCACTCTCAGATTACAGATTTTCAAATAGTTGTATCTCAGCCAAATATTGCCCTATCCTAAAAAAAAAGCTCAAAACATTACTCAATATAAATCTTTACTCAAAAAAGGACTAATTAACGAGCTATTTAACAAACATACAGCAAGACCCAAGTCCACTGTCATGCGTAATCCCAAAAACCACATCAAGTAAGCGGCAGGCCTTACCTTCAGCGAGTCGAAGCAGGCGATCACCCGTCCGTTCTCCACCTGGCAGCTCTTGGGCGGGTGTGCGAATTTGCATTCCTCGTCGCTGCGCGAGCACGTCCCTCTCTGAAACTGCCGGCACACCTCGAGCGTCAGCCATTTCGTGTCTCGCATCGATGCGATGTTTAAAGCCATAGTTGTTTGAGAACCTGCAGGCTCTATGGTGTCGGTTGCGGGATTGTTGCTTCGGGTTCAAATAGTCTGCGAATGTATTTCTGTGTTGTTTTGCGTCTAGTTTTGAGGTTTGTCGGTGAGGCCCTTTAAATAGAGACGTCACATTCAGACCCCCGCTGGCTGTCGCATGGGAGATGGTGGCTATCAGTGAAGCTGTCAATCTCGTTCATCAGTCATTTAGTCCCAGGTGCACAACAACGGGGCGACAATAAGTACATGCTCCAGGTCTCCAAATGGTCTTGAGCTCGACTGCTGTCGATGGCAATATCTGAAGGCAACGGCTCTCCTTGGAACGATATCTAATAATGTCCGTGAATGGAAAAAGCGTGTCGTTTCCTTGTGCTTTGGCAAGTCTGAGGAATTGAGATCTTTTCAGAGGCCAAGCCAGTGTTGTTTACAGTGTAGAATGGGAGTGGCGAGCAGCTTCAAGTAGGAACGTCGTCAGAGAAGGCACTTTCTTCTGTCTGGGATCTGGAAAAGACGGACAAGATTTGGGTAAGAAACATGGACATTAGAAACTTTCCACATCAATCTGGCACAGAACTGAATTTACTACATTCATGTATTACTTTAAATATTTCAAAACCACCTATTATGAACCTTGCAGTAACCTAAAGTAAGAACAGAAATGTTTTAAATAAAGGAGTGCATTTAATTGCATATTAAACCAACAATATCCACCTAAAAGAAACAATAGACGGATGTTTTTCTGGAAAGCATTGGTGTTACCTAATCAGAGACCATCATTTAGTCATTTAAGCAACACTTTTATCCAAAGGGACTTACAAACGAGGGACATCACAAGCAAAGCATATCAAATGTCGCCTCAAAGCATGCTGGGAAAAAACAGTGATATCGATTAAGCGCAGTGCCACGTTTGGTCAAACGCCGAGATGCAGAAGCACCACAGGAAAACAACTCCCCTTCCTAAACCATTTAAGACTGCCTAACTTGTTGAGTAATGCCAGAGATTTTAGCCAATAGAAAACACGCAGTGGTGCAATATTCCTGGCAGGAGTTCAAATGCCAGAAAAGGACCGAAACAGATGCGTATTCCAGACGCGATCCTGTCAGCGACGGGTGCCACAACACCTCGACTGGCTCACATTAATCACAGAGTAAGAAAGGATGGACAGACAGAAAGAAATAGAGAGACAGACACACAGAGGCAGAGACAAACAATGAAAAATAGAGAGAGACAAAGAGAGAGATAGACAGACATAGGTAGACAAATAGAGACAGACAGACAGATAGATAGAAACAGAGAATGATAGAAAGAATGAATGGACGACATTAGATAGATAGATAGATAGATAGATAGATAGATAGATAGATAGATAGATAGATAGATAGATAGATAGATAGATAGATAGATAGAATGGACAACAGAACGATATAGAGCGTGAAAGAACAATAGACAAAACGATAGATAGATAGATAAAATTAAAGACAGATAGCGAGACAAAGATACACAGATAGAACAATAATTCATAGATAATAACACATAATAACAGACAGAACAATAATTCATAAAGACAGACTGATAGGCGCAGATCATTCCGTTATCAATTCATCACTAACCCCCGGCAGAAAAACTAGTCATTTCTGTTGGATTTGCAGCAGCTTATAACGTAACTACCACCGCAGGACTCAATCGTCCAATAATACGCCACCTCTGGCAGGACTCAGGAACCTCACACAGACCTCACCGCTGAAATAGAGCTCTTTTCTTGGAACATCTGGAAATATTTTCTTGTGCAAACTGTAGGAGAGGAGGGGTGGGGAAGGGTGGGGTGGTGCAGCAGACGAAACAAGGCCATAAAAATCTGCAGCTGCCGTTTAAGATTCCCTTTGCTGTGTAATGATGGCCACGTCCCCTCCACTTAGAGCAAAGCCAACAGACAAGTGCCAAACAATAACTACTGTGTGTATGGAACCCAACACTATAGTGCTTTGAACCTTTTTAGGGTGATCGCATGCATTAAATAAACAAGTCTTAACAAACATGTTCTGAGGTGCGTTATAGAGGGAACGTGAAGCCTGGGATTGTCCTGAATGGAACATCACCATACTAAATAATACTAATTAAATAATACTAATTATTTAGTATGCAACATGTAGGCTAACATTTTGTGCAAGCATGAAACACCAGGATGAGCTACAATATTTGCTAAAATGTGAAGTTTACAAACACTGCAGTGAATACCATATCCCACAATGCAATGCACTAAACTTGATCTTGTATTTGAAGAAATATCAACTGCATCTCTTTCTTGACTCAAACTTAATCTTTAAATAAATCTTTAAAACAAGAAACATAGTGAAAGCATGACACAATGATACAGTACGCAGAAGGCAAAACATTAGTATTCCATTCAGACCGCAGCCACCTTGATCGATTCAGTTTTTTTATTAAGACTTGTGGTGATCTGGACCTTCTTTTTGTCTTTCACCAATAACACACAGTGAATATTAGTGTAATCTAATGAGCTCGAGTGTTTCTTTCATTTTCCACTCTTGTTGCTAAGGGCCGGCTTCTTCTTTCTATTTCCCATAATGCCTAGCAACCACAAGAGTGCACCTACAAAAAAAGAAAAATGTAATTGAGGCGTAATGAGAGAAATCGACCCTTTAAGAAGAATGCAACAGGTGTAGTACAACAGAAATACATGCTGATCTGCATAATGCAGACAGTGCAATCATGAAATAATGACACAGCAACAACAAAACAACAAACAGGGTATTTAAAAAGAGCATGCACTTAATTTGAGTGAGATAGAAAAAAATTATAGCCACTAGGAAACATAATGGGCCCTATCATACACCCGGCGCAAGGAACTGAAAATAGACTGCACCATAGACCAATTCAACCCTGGTCTAAAGTCAATGGCGCAATATTTATTTGTTATTTAAACAACATTTCTTTCGTTAGTAGAAAATGCGCCTTTGGGCGGGTCCACAACGCGCGTTCACTTTGCTTATTACACACAGGGACGCGCAGCAGCACACAAACATGCCAAATTATTAAAAATTAAAGGATTACAGTGTAAAAGAATATTATTGTGTAGGCTACATAAATATAAAAATGCACACATTTATGATACATGTCATAATGGATAGTCATTGCGTGCATCAGAATTAGCCTACCTATTTGCTCGCGCATGAGCAGATCCGTTTGCTCTCTGGAGACGCGTTCAGTCTGTGCGCCTTAAAATTCCGCCATTTAAATAGTGAATCCGCCATGGCGCGAGCACAACTCGCTCTTAAAGAGAATGGGAGATGAGACTCTGATTGGCTTATTGCACGTTACGCCCAAAAAACACCCATTACTCATTAAGAGAACAGGGACAACCTGTTTAGACCATGTACCTGGGCGTGCCGACCGTTTTCCTGTCATTAAACTACCAAAAGTGGATTTGGACACGCCCTGAGTGCACTTGTGCCGTGCGCTTTAGACCATGCGCTTAGATCGTTAAAATATGGCCCAATATCTTCTCTTCTTGCATTAGTTAAGCTAGCATTGCCTCTATTTGATATGAGCTTTAAAGTAACTGATAAAATAACAAGATAAAAATATAACAATATATAATGAATAGTAAAATCAAACCTTAACATTATCTGCAATGCTTTTCTGGTAGAACCCAAAATAAAATAAAATAAAATAATACTATCTGCAATGGTTGTTGAAGAACCAAAAACCGATTTTAAAACCATTCAGGCAACCTACCAGCTGGCTGATTTTTTAATATACAGTTTTGCATATCCCTAGTTGAAATGTGCATTGAAGCCTTGAGTCAAGAGCACTGAATGCATCATATGGCTTTATGACAAACCAAGATGACAAGGAACCACAGTCAAATAACTGGTCCAAACTGTCAAGAAGTCATTTTAAAAAAGCATTCTGGTGTAGCTGTAATTTGAGATTCTTGTGCGCGGCACTATTTGAGCTCTTGAAAAACACATTAGCAAAGCTTCCTTTTTGGCAGCACTTCGGGACCTAAGAGAGGCCGATTTCCAGCCCTGGAAAGGCAAAAACCCTGGTGTTAGAAGTTGATTCAGAAAGAGTCATTTGGACCCCTCAATCTACGCTCCACCATCGTACACTCCCAGCGCCCGCTGCGCCTTTCCATTTTACGATTATAAAATTAAATGGCCTGCCATACTCATCGCACACGTAGTCTCTACGGCACGATTTAATTTCATAGCTTTACCCCCGAGAGTCAAACCATAAAAAAATGGGATAGAAACCATGTCAGATGTGACCTCATGCAATTAATCCTCTTGTATTTTTAGAACTCAGAAACCCGATGGTCTAATTTATGAGGTGAATGACAGTTAAAGGGTGCTTCAGTAATACAATCTGTCAGCTAGTAGAAGTGCTTAAAGCTTGTAAACTGACATAATGGGCCACCAAAGTCTTTGGATATGCAGGCCTGTTCGGTTCTCTTTTTGAGGTGCAATCATACATTTCATGAAGCGCAGCAAACACGGGGTTTATAAAACGGTGCACCAGGGATGCACCCCAAGCCAAATAAAAATCAATGAAAATGTGACAATTCAAGTTGGTTGAGTTGTTAAACGAATCACGATACGATTGGGGTGGGCTTTTATATCAGTTTTTTTTTTTTTTTTAAATCAGGCCTCTGTATAATGCATATTAAAATAATATTTATAAGCGCCACCTACTGTCAGAAAGTGATTTTGCATTCTCATTCAGCAAGTATGCTTTTATGTTGTTTTATGTAGCATAATTTCACAGCTAATTCTGTTCTTGCTTCAAATGTATTTTCTGTAAGAAGTGCATTTTATGCTGATGATATATAAAAAAGATTTTTTTTAATTATTTTTGTATATGAAAAGATTATATGTATTATTCATTTATTTAATTAGGTATTTGTTTTAAAATTATAATTTATTTTAGTTATTTGACATAAGATATTTCAATTTGACAAAGAAATGTGCAGCATTTTGTAATAACACCTTTTCTTTTATAATTTGTCTATTATCTCATTTTGTCAAAAAAATAAAATAAAATAGTGAGAAAATCATATTGTGAAACCAGTATCATAAATCATATTGCATCGTGAGTTGAGCGAATCTTTACATCCACACAGTGCATGTGTAAAAAAAAATTATTGTGTAAAAACACAATCAAAGCAATGCTGCAAACCAAAATTTGCTTCTCCCTTAAAGCAACTGCGATTCCAGTCAAATCAATGCAAATGTCTCCCTGTCAACTGTTCGCACAAATGAGGACAAAACACTGGGTAGGTTTCTCCAGATGACAAGATAATATAAGTGAAGGATTTTAAAGTTCAAGTGTGTATTTTTTTCATGTTAAAATACCTTCTACTTTCTCTTAGTCTCTTAATATGCAGAGTCAACCATTTGTAGGTTAACGCCTCTAAAAAGTGCAAACAATGCAGTTCTGCGGTGCTTGAGTATCTGACACAACAACACTCTCACTCAACTAATTCCATTTAGTAGCACAAGAATTAAAAGAAAAAAAGCTCATCAAAGAGTAAGCCTAGACAAAAAAATTACAAGATCTTGCCAAGTCCTAAAAGGTTACTCTGACTCTTTGAAAACCAAGAACTTTAGTTGATCAAAACTATCAAAGTCAACTTGCAGTAAAAAAAAAGGTTACTTCTGTCTAAATGGCACCGAATAGATATCAAATTGAAGAAGAGTGGCCAATGAACTGCTAGATACTGCCAAGTCACCAGATCCCCTGCAGTTACTCTGGGTTTCAGAGAAGCGAGAGCTTTGACAGATAGTTGTAACTGAGTAGGAATGGCTGCAAGTCAGAGGCTGATGAGGACGGACAGATGGTGTGCAGGTAGGAAGGTGGCTACGCTATCCTTGTTGTGACCTGCAGAGATTAGCGCTGTCTGTACGCCCCCGCCCTTCCCCACAATGATTAGTGGTTCCAGAGGAGAACGCCTGGCTGAACAGCAAAGCCGGGCATTCCACAGATGCAATTATCTATTATCACAAAAAAAGAAAATGATCAGATCTTACATCATCGTAGGGAAGAGTATCTCAGCAATTAAAGTTACCCAAACTAAGTCAACAGGGAGTCAACATTACGAACTGTATACATAAGTTTGTCTCTGAAACAACTTTCCTTTTCAGATGACATCATCAAGCCCTCTTATTTTTAGCCCCTCCCCCTCTAACCACCATATAAAGCCTACTTTTCACAAACCATTTCAGATGGATAAAATCAATTTTTGCCCCATTTTTGCTTTGAACGCAGAAGTTGAACACACAGAAGTTAATTGGGTTGTGGAAAACTTTCCCTTTCAGATGACATCAATCAAGCCCTCTTTTTTAGCCCCTCCCCCTCTAACCACCATATAGAGCCCACTTTTCACAGTCCAATCCATTTCAGATGGATACAATTAATTTATGCCCCATTTTTTGATCTCAAACACAGAAGTAAAACGGGTTGTGACTTTCCTTTTCAGATGACATCATCAAGCCCTCTTATGTTTAGCCCCTCCCCCTGTAACCACCATATAGGGCCTACTTTTCACAATCCAGTCCATTTCAGGTAGATAAAATCAATTTCTGTCCCATTTTTTTGCTTTGAAAAACAGCAGAAAAATGGAATGTGAACAACTCTCTTTTTCAGATGACATCATCAAGTCCTCTTACGATTTAGCCCCTCCCCCTCTGACCATCATAAAAAGGCCGCTTTTCACAATCCAGTCCATTTCAGATAGATAAAATCAATTTCTGCCCCATTTTTTGCTCACAAACACCAAAGTAAAATAGGTTGTGAACAACTTTCCTTTTCAGATGACATCAACAAGTCTCCTTACAATTCAGCCCCTCCCCCTGTAACCACCATAAACCCCTTTCACACTGCACGTTGGTCCCGGAAAATTGTCGGAGTGCCTTCTGTGTGAACGCAAACATGGCCCAGGATTAATTTCAGGATCGATCCCGGGTTGGGGACCTAGTAACATTGCCGGGTTCAGTCCCGGAACGACCGCTGTGTGAACAAAAGCCAGAACCAATGCCGTAAAGGGTGTGTCGTAGTGATGACACACGTTATTTTCTTTTACCGGGTGTTTTGAAGGAAGATCAACGTATCATGACGAAAAAGTGTGCGCAAACTGCAATGAAGCAGAGATCAGGGAGCTCCTCACTATCCACGCTGAAGCGGAGATTGTTCGCCAGCTTAGTGAAACGGAATGCATCACATTACACGTCACATCGCAATGTCACGTGTCTTTAGGGGATCTTTATGGGATTTGTGTGAACGCACACACAAATTGCGGAAAATCACTGGCAGTGTGAATGAACCACAATCAAATGATCCTGGGAAAAATCACGGGACACATTATCCGTGTATCTTCCAGAATTTCTGTGTGATAGAGTCTATTTAGAGCCAACTTTTCACAATCCAATTCAGATAAAAAATAAATAAATAAATAAAAATCAATTTCTGTCCCATTTTTTTTCACTTTGAAACAAAAGTAAAATGGGTTGTGAACAACGTAACCTTTTGGGATACTTGTGTGGTACATAACTAGGTTTCTAATTAATTTGTGATGAATTAGGTAAACTGGTAATACAAAGTCTGCCACTTCAATCCAACCATTTAGCGTGTCTTGAAAGAGTTTGAGACCCCTTGAGAAAGAAACATGACCCTTTGATTAAAGGGATCTGCAAATTAACAAGCAGGCAAACCAATACAAATTCCCCATCTATGATGAAACATATGAACAATCCCATTTACAACTTTAGTTGAGCAGTTCAAAATTACAGTATAACCAACGAACTTGCATTGGGGCCACAAGAGCAGGCTTTTCCAAACTGGTTCTGCCCATTCAAACAGCCTCTTTTGTTATAATAATAACGGTTCCAAACCCAGAGGATGAATGTCGGGTAATCCTCCATGGCATCAGATCAGGATTTGGGTTGCCTAAGCCAGCTGGCAGTACATAATACTGGTCATCTCTTCATTTTCACAGGAGGTGGATGCTGAATTGTTAGACATTTTCATAATTTTTGGACTTCACCGTATCTAATTAGCCTCCTGCTAACCATCATGTCATGCATTAAGTTATTGGTTTTCATTGACGTGATTCGGTATCCCAACCCTGTTAAGCGCAAACCCCAACACTGAAATAAATACTAAACGTAAAGCCTAACCAAACCCCAACCTTAACCTCAATATAGCATTGGTAGCACATGATGGATACTGTTTGTAGCAATTGCATCCATCCATTTTTCTTAACTCTGAACAGAATCCAAGAAGTCAGAACTTTTTTTGACAATGAAATTGGCTGCAGGGGTTTAGACTGAACTGTTCTAGGAAAAACATGCTTTTCATTGCTGATGATTTTGTACAATGCCATGATCATATCATAGAGGCCAAGGACAAAGTCAAGGCGATAGTTGTTTTGGAAGTAACGGCTTCATCACAAGAACAAAACTAGGCCACATTTTCTACAGCTGGACCTGCAAATTAAAAAGAGCTTAATATCTTCATAGTCAAGAGCTGAATGACAGTAAGCATTCATTAAAGTCATATGTTTCAGTAATTAGATCACGCACTGCCATCATTCCTTTCAGCTAAATGAATATAAAGCGATCATGGAAAAGTCTTCTGATAAACAATCACACAATAATGTAATTAAAAACAAATGATCATATTTAAAACAATCCACAACTCTGCAAGACTTGATATGAGACCGTAATCGCTGCACATGCAGTTTGGAAAGGGCTGCAGCCTCGATTCAATGTGGTCAGCAAAAATGGGTGTGTCATATGATAATAGCCTTAATGTAAAACTGAATCTCGGTGACCCAAGCTATTATCTTCATAACACCAAGGCTGCTTTTATCCCCCAGATCATCGTCTCTAGTTATTTATAGAGTCGTGGACGGCAGCCATGCCTGGCTGGTACGGCGCTCATATCCTCGGGCTGTGTGAAGCTGATGTGCAATTTAATTAAGAAGATCATTTAGACACAGATCTGATCTACTTAGTGACTGACAGGCATTTGCATTGTGTTTTCAAAAACTAGATATCCCACAACTTACCAAAGGAAAAAGCTAATTATGATTCTAACTTACCTTTAAAGGCTGGTGAAGGAGGATAAAATCTTGCCCCAGTTATGAAAACACAACATGAGCTTGAGTTTAAATACTCACTCCCTTCTACAACAAACTTTCGCCTTGACGTGAAAATGTTGGCACAAAGTCTCGGTTCTCTTTACAAGTGCGCAATACGGCGCCCCCGCAAAAATAGTCTCGTAATAAAGGGTAATTTGTTCTTGAAACACGCCTGGCAGTTGTAAAGCCTTAAAAGGTGCAGGCTAATTACCTTTCGGAGTCTGTCTAAACGTGTTTCGGATCGATTCAGAAAGGTGCTGTTGCTCTCAAAGCTTTAGCTAATAAAGAGTCAGTGGACTGTTTTCATGCTTTTTTTAACGGGAAGGGCAGAGTCAGTCTCTCTCTTTAAAAAAAAAAAAAAACACGCTCTTCCTCCCAACACGTTTGCCAAATGTTTTACACAAACGCAGCCTTTTCCTGCCACGGCGCAGGTCCTGCTCTTTTAAAGTCTGGACTGTAGTAAAAACCGGAGGTCTGATCAGGCCAACAAGAAAGATTCTGGCGTTCATTAAATTTGCATAAAGCCCTTGCTAATTCGACTGGACCATTACCTTCGGTAATAGCAGAAAACCAAAATATCTGTAAACTGCATAAATATGCCTTCGGTTTAAGACACAAATCAGTCCGAATTGTACTGAAACTACTTTACAGATGTTCCTACGGAAAGAAACCGGAAAGACTTGGGATTTGGGATACACAAGGGTTAAAGGCAGAGTAACTTACTGACAACTCCACACCTCCTCTCAGATTTCCCTCCCTCTCTTTCCACACCCCTGCCCGCATGCAGCATATTGCAGCAAAATTCCTCTTGTTGGGAAAAACAGACGGAACTTTAAAAGGATAAAATGTTCCCTACTCCTCCCACTTTGCTGGAATATCGAAGCCTCCTTCCTCTCCACGTCTCACTCTCTCTCTCCTGCTCACCTGATGCGGAGATCGGACTCCTTCACTTCACGCTCTCCTGGTATATTACGACCACATGAACCGTTGTCATTCCCTGCGCGAATGGCCCATGCCGAGACAGGGATTTTCTCTCAGCAACAGCGCAGAAAGCACCAGCACGTCTGCTCGTTGCTCAACTATCTGGCTGAAACATTTCCAGCCATTCCCACACCCCTCCCCTCCTCTCCTGCAACCAACCCCTTCCTGCCAGACTGCCTCCGGCAAGAGGCCGCCCATCCGTGGTCTAGCCAATAGCATCCCGCATTCCCTCTCTGAGGCTCTGTTGTTGGCCGAGTTTCCCCGAACTGGCAGGCTGACCTCAGAGCTTCCTATGACAGGCTCCTGAATGCTGAACTTAGAGGTATTCCCCCATTTTTATGCCCTGGCAACAGAGGATTGATATCTTTTCCCCGACTTTCCCAAACTCCACACTGGAGATGACTGGAAATGTTTTATAAACAGCAATGTGCACAAATTTGGCACTTTGAAGTAATAGTTGCTCCAACCCCGGTTTTCTTTCTTCAGTGGAATACAAATCTGAATGCATACTGTATGCTCCAAAAAGGACAAAAACACAATAAAAAAAAAACTTAATCATTGGCACTTAAAAATGTTCAATAAACATGAGAAGCAGGATATTGGTCCAATTAATTTTCGGTGTGGACGGGCTATGCAATGTGATGCCAAAGAAATATAAAAACCAAGTCGTGGACAAAGAAATTGGGGTTTTCATCATTTGCACAGCTAAAAACTTGACTTAACATATCACTAAGGTTATTAGTTAAACTAAATCTAAAAGCATAAAAAATATATTTTTGTAACTTAATGTAAATGTTAACTGAAATAAAAATAAAAACATTTTATATAATAAAACATTTTATATTACACTTTATATTTTATGTATTTTACATATTTTATACAAAAACAATAAAATATTTCAGCTAGATGCCAAGGCAATACTTCTCATTTTAATTTAGTTTAAGTTAAATGCATTTTTTTTTTTTTTTAAACAATAAAAATAGCTAAACAGAAAAAAAAAAAAATCTAAAACAGAAATAAAAATTAATAAAAACTACACAGACATTAAAAAATAAATAAATAAAAATTAACTAAAACAAAACTGGAAAATATAAAAATAAATAAAAACTATCCTAGTGTAGCAAAACTGCTCATTAATGGTTAGGTGTCATTTTTACATATTTTATAAAAAAAAATAAAAGATAAAAATCAGCCAGCTGCCAAAGCAACATTTATCATTTTATTTTAGTTTAAATTGATATACTAAAATAACTAAAACAGAAATAAAAATTAATAAAAACTACTTACTAAAAAAGAAACTACTAAAAAAAACATCTCCAGTCCCCATTCAAAACTTGAGTGATACGTTTAAAGAAGCATTTTTGAGTTTAACACAAGAATAAGATTTAAGAGCTCCAGCAAAGAGGACGGTTATCATTGAGCATCTGCATTAATTTTGAAATTAATTTAAATCTATCATGTGATTTCAGAAGACTTTTCAATTTATGCTGCTTATTTGTCCTTTTGAACTTGACAGGTTCAATCACACCATGCACTTTGATGCATGGAAAAGAGCAGCATGAACTTTCTTCCCACTGTCGTCTTCTGTGTTTCACAAAAGAACGCAAATATCACAAGTTGGGAATGCTACGGGGGTAAGTAAATGATGACAAAATCTGCATTTATCAGTGAACTATTCCTTCAAGGCCGTTTCAAAGCGCATCTGCCCTCAAGGAAGTGTTTGTGTTGTCGCAACAAAGAAAGACTTTGAATTCTCTCGCACGTCTAACACCTCCGTCAAACGCAGCAGCTCTGCCTGCCTCCAAGGTCTCTGCATCCCCTGGCAACCCATCGCTATGACAATGAGCATCGTTACCGTAGGGCGACGAGGACACGTCCTCCCCTCCCTACCTTCGTGACAGGAAGCCTCTCGGCGTCACGTGAGGGATGATGCAGTGGGGTAGAAGTGATGAGTCAGACGCCGCTTCACAATGTTTCCATCCCAATCAATAGAACAGCTGTAGCCTCATGCTTTTAGGGGCTCACGTTCCCGCAAGCGCACTGCAATTATGTGACAGCCAAAGTGCTTTTACAAAAGCAGCGGCAAACGATGTTAAAACAATGCACTGCCTAAACATCAATGAGGCGAGACACACGCTCGCACTCAATGCGGCTGCCAACTAACCCTGATAACCCTGACAGTCAACTCTGTGTGATTACACTAAACAACCCAACTGGTTTAATACTGTTTATTGCTAAAATTGCTCATTTGACATGTGGGTTCAAGGCTGAACGATTCGATCAAATAATTAACGCATCTGCATCTCGCTAAGGAAGTTAACTTAGCCAAGAAATTATACAGGTTTATTTGTTTGCCAAAGCAAACAAATAAACCTGTATAATTTCTTGGCTAAGTTAACTTTCCATTTTAGAGAGGCCAACCAATTTTAGCAATAAACAAAGACCAAAGTCCACTAGTACAATTTAGGCAATGCTATTTTACCAAAGAAAGGAATTTAATGGAAGAAAATCAATTGCATGCATCTTTCAGGAAACTTGAGGAAATTAAATTGTGCAATGTTGACATTATTTACAATTTAAGGTTCAGCATCGTTTACCGTCACTAGTAAATAATTCAACCCATGACATCATTGCTGATATAAAGCCAAAACCCATGGATTCCCTTCAGAGGACGTTAAGCTTATCTAATTGTTTACAGATTGAGACATTAAGCCTAAATATTTGATATACAAGTTCTAGATTTCCTCATTTATTCGAGCAGCTCTGACTAATACAGCTATTTTATTACATATCGCCATTTCAAGTTTGTTTAATGATTACTTTATCAAATGTGTCACACTGTTAATGTTCTACAGAAATGTAAACCACCTCTGAGCTTCCCGTTTCACACTATAATCGATTCCTAGCAGCATGCCGATCTGTCATGATGAAGCTATTTGACAGATTTTAGAGAGGCCAACCAAATGAAGGCCTGATGTATTAACAGTAACTGTCCTTAAAGCTCCTTGCAATTAATTGCTTGCATTTTTCCTTTGCAAGCAGCTTTGGGTAAATTCAGACAAAAGCATGCTAAATTAATAATGGAAATGCAAAAAGACAATTCACATCAGTAAGCATTCATTTAAAGGTTTTTGCATGGGACAAGCCTGATGCAAATGCATCTGCATTTAACTTCCACTACATTTGCATTCAAAATTGTAGGTCAGGGATCTCCCAAGTGCTGCATTTCAAACCTGGCCTACAACAGCATACTGTCCCAAATTTATGCAATTACATACAGTAGTTTGCATCAGAATACTTATTTTTAATAGCGTTGGAATGTAAACACCATTACATTTTAATCATACTTAACACTTTTTAAATGCGAGAGAGACATTGAATAATTTTGCATAACTTAAGCCCCTTTAAACGCAATAATTAACATTTTCATATTTTACAGGGCTTATTGAAGATCTCCGCTCTTTGTGTTTTTAAAACATGTCTAAAGTAAACTGATCATTACACTGCGATGCAAAACTAAATAACGCAGGTTACTAAAACCCAAAGGTAACTAATTACCCCCATTAGACATCCTCACTGAACACGAACCATTATCCTGAGTTGAACCACCAGGATGCGCAGACTATCAGACAGAGGCTTAATTTACTAAAACAACGAGAAAGGTGCGGTACCTGCTGCGAGGGCAAATAAAAAGGAGATCATGGAATTAGATTGCTATGTGGGTCATACTTGCATTATGCTTATTGAGATTTAGTAAAGCATCTTAGCATATATCCTCTTCCATATCTATGTCTCTCAGCACTTTCTCAGGTAACTCACCTTTCATCTGCATGTCTCAGCTATCTAATGATCCTTGTTTGGACACTGTACCATGATAAGACCATGTTATTTCAACAGATACCATGACAACGATGGCATGATGCTATGGATTACGTTACATTATGGTGATCAAAGTACTATGGTATATGTAAAAAAATAAATAATAATAAATAATAACTACCATGGCATTCATATCCAATACTATTACTGTACCATGATATAGGCCTACTTTTTCTCATCCCGTCTTCAGAAACCGGCCGACGCAACGCCACGCAACTAAATCAGGACGTGACGCATAGACAGCTGCGTTCATAATGGAAGCGTTCTAGTGGTTGCGTGCTGGTGGTGATGAAGATTATGATGATAATGCACTAGTTGTTGGGCTCTCACGTGCTCAGCGCGCGCACGGGGTGTGGCGCGGGATTTGGGAGCGGTTTCATGAAGGGACTAGTCTTGATGGGTGAACCGTATGTCAATCTGTGCATACCAAGTAGCCTAACTGTTCCAGACAGAAACGATCCAGGGTTATTTATCGACTGACGTTCTTTATTCGATTTCATTCTCCTCTCGCAGCGATGACGCGGGAAAAAGACCGACTTAAGCACGTGAAGTCTGAAATATTGCTCAACTCATCGTCATCATTTGTGTTCTCTCTCAATCTGCGTGTGCGTTAAAGCAAGAAAAAAAGAACTGTTCTTAAAGTCATTATTTTAAATAAAATCAAACCGATTATTTCTTAGCTCCGCCGATTTATAACCTGACGCGAAAAATTCAAATACACAAAGAACGATGACGCGAACGCTATTAATTTCAACACTAACAAGTGTGAAATATGAGCTATCAACGCTGATTTTCTTTTTTTAGCTATGCTAACGAATGCAGCGACTAAGCCATCATCATTTATATTCGGTTTTACGCTCAGAAACAAACTCTTACGTCTTTTACTTAATCGTTCGCGTCAGAACTCGGCGAACGATTTATAAACTGACGCGATTTATATACGAATTAATTCCCATCACGAAGTAACGGGGCGATGACGCGTGGGGGAAAGGCAACAGCTGTCAACTAAAACAATCGTCAGGAATGAGCTGTCAACGCGTATTTTTCATCGATTTTAAAAAATTCAATGTCACGGTGATTTTACGACGGCCCAGTACGCGAGCGTTGCGTTCCCGTTGTAGCTCGTGGGCATTTTACGCAAACCTGGAAACTTCTCGCGCTCTATCGCGTAACGTTAGTTTTTTATTTTCCTTAACTATTTATTATCTGTCGCTCTGAAACAACAAGGAAACACACAGCATTTACTAAACCCGTGTCGACATCACTGAGCGACGAACCCAACGCTAGCAAAACACGCTCTCTCTGCAATGACAAACATTGTATTGACATTTGACACTCTGTATCGACAATAAACCGCCTGCGCTTTACAAATAACCTATAGCGCTACTTTGTCGACACCTTAAAACGCTTGAATTGAACCTGCCGCTTACCTGGTTACCATGACCTGCCGCTGCTGTGCCGTTTCTTGACCACAAATCACGCAGACGGCAAAAGAGCTCGATGGAAACTGCGGCAAATGACTCGTTAAGTCAAAGGAATTAAGGCTTGTTTTTTAACCGAAGCGAACATTCTCGTCGGTCCACGCGAAGCGCGATTTGTCAGGCAGCTGGCTTAGATTTTAACGCCGAACTCAAGTTAGTTTACCAAAAAGCTGGTCGTGCAACAAGCTGCTCTGACAGCTCGTGGGAGGAGGGACCAGGTCATGTGACTGGGAAAGGGGGGAGGTTGCTACTTTGAAACAATAATTATACCATAAATGTATTCCATATAACTACTTTTATCATTTATAGGTCTTAAGGAATTTAAAAAGCTGCTGTTAATTGTAGTTTATCATATCTAGTCGGAAACCTTGGCATGGTGGTTGTGTTAATTTCCCCCTATTTACAGTCTGAGGTGGTTTAGCCCAAATGAATGTCAGGAGCCCTGGGAAGGGCAAGGGTCTGCTTGTTGCCGTGGAAACAACAGTGAATCTCCCGAGGGTACAATGGATGTGGGCTACAGTGCTGTTAAATCAACAAGCTGAAGGCCTGTTGTTCATTTTAGATGGTGACGATTAGATTCAGACGGCTGAATCCGCAACAGTTTACATGTCAAGATAGTGAGTGAGAGCCCTGTGTGCCCAGAGGCCCCTGTGCCATGATATTATGAAAGTTATTACTTTTAGGATGAAACTGCATAATTGAAAAGCAATGACGACAATTAGAATAATCCATAATGATAAATAATAGACATTAAGGGTGGGTTAATGTGAGATAGATCATACAACGACAATGTAAAATGTAAAGCGATTAAATAATGGTGCAGCAGTACAAAAAAGAGGGAAAATGTGTAGAGAAAATATTATGCAGACTATTTCAACAAAACTGAAAACAAAGCACAAATTTACATTTACTTGCTATTAAATGCCACAAACAAAACTAGGAATATTTTTTCAAAGATTCGATGTCACTAACCATTCCTAGTCTGATGTTTTAGCTCTTAACTTTGAGATTAACATCTGTATTTTTCTAAAAGTTTAAATGTGGATATACATGTGTAATGGAAAATGGAGCAAATATATTAGTCATAAAATGTAAAATAATTTCTATTATTCGAGTAGAATTGTTATCACTAGAATGTTATCACTGTAGCGTAACTGGAAAACATTTTAATAGCGTAGTCAAACAAGAACTGCATGAAGTAATAAAAGTTAATCTCTTAGGAGCATAATAAAGAACACTAATAATTGAACATGGTGACTGCATTGTGTTTTGTGTTTTGTTTGCCATTCCCTGTTGGAAAGTGAAGGACTCCAAATAGATGTAGGGTATAAAGATGTATTTGTTTTCCAGCTCATCTCTTTCCTCTTGAAATACAGTAAAAATACCTCACTTTAATTGGGACAACTCATGACTCTAAGAACAATACAAGGCATGTAATCACCTCAAAGGTTTTGCATTTGATAAATTCCTATCTGAACACTTTCCCATGCTGGAACCTGAGAAAGTCGTCTACTTTAGAAGAAAAAAACTGCAGAAACAATCCAAAATGATGAATATGTCATTCATTAAGACATCTGAACTAGCAATTGTGATGTATTAGCACTTGGGCAAACCCTTAATCGAGACTTTCTGCATTGAAATAATTGATGTGCCAACATTTCTGTCCCAGAGGAAAGTCATTATGTTGGCAGATCATCAATTAACGTCGACTTAAAGGTGACTGAATGGCAACCTTTAAGAAATAAATGATTGCATATATGTATTGATAGGCATTACGAGGATGGTCGTTTATCATATAGCAGTTGTATGCCTAAACACACTAAATAACCTAATGGACTGAAGAATATTGATTTGATGACAATTCACTGGTTAGAGCACAGGATTTTCTTGGGGGAGTGTGTCAGAAACATTCCTAGAATGAATCGGAACTCACTGATACTATTATTTTCTCCAGTGCACATGCCATGAGCAAATTAAATTATTAGAAGTCAGAACCCAGTCACCTCATCACTGGCTGCCGGGTTTGGAGTGCTGTGGAAAATTACTGTCAACACTCTCAAAAATAAAGCTTCTAAAAGGTTTTTCGCAGCAATGCCATAGAAGAACCATTTTGGCTTCTCCAAAAAATCTTTCAGTCAACGGTTTGTAAAAGAAGCCCTTTTTTTTCTTATAGTTTTAATAACCTTTTTCCACGATAAAGAACCTTTTGTTGAATTGAAAGTTCCATGGATGTTAAATGTTCTTCATGGAACCATCGATGCCAGTAAAGACCTTTATTGTTAGTTATATTACCCTTTATTTATATCAACCTTTGTTATTTATATCAACTTTTATTTTTAAGGGGCTGTTCACACAGAATGCGTCTCTGTCTAAAATCACGAGACGCAGCGTTCAGGAATTTTTTTTAAAGCACAGCACAGAATGCCTCCTTCACCATGTTAGTGTAAAATAAAGCATTTGAATAAAATATTACTTGAATAAAACTGGTTTATCTAAATCAGGCATCCTCAAATCTGGCCCACTCCTGAAGAGTTTAGCTCTAACACTAATCAAACACACCTGAGCATGCTAATCAGAGTCTTCAAGATCATTAGAAAATCACAGGTAGGTGAGTTTGATCAGGGTTGGAGCTAAACTCTGCAGCAGATTGGCCCTCCAGGGAAAGAGTTGAGGAACCCTGATCTAAATGTTACTACAGTGAACATTCACTCTTAGGGGCCGTTCACACAGAACATGTTTTTCCATTCCAATGTGCTACTTTTCCATTGTTTTTCTATGTAAACACGCTAGATGGACTGTTGGATGACTGTTGTGCTCGCGTCTTGCATCTCTTGCAGCATCTTGCACATGAACGTGCATTTTTAAGACGCTGTGTCAAGTTAAAAGAATTTCAACTTTTTCCTGCAGCACTGCTCATCAATGTCAGTTCCAAACCAGTGGACCAATCAGAAGACCCCGGAGGTGGGGTAAACGTTGTAAGCCTTTGTTTAAGGTTGCAAGCTGGCAGTAGCATACCAACTTGCTATCGAAAACAAAAGCTCACAACTGGTTTGGAACTGACTTTGATGAGCGGTGTTGCGTGTAAAAGTAGATTTTTTTTTTAACCTGACACGATGTCTTAAAAACGCAAAGCTCATGTGCAAGATGATGCAAAAGACGCGAGCGCAACAGTCATAGACGTCCGACTAGTGCGTTTACATAGAAAAACGATGGAAAAGTAGCGCGTTGGAATGGAAAAATATGTTCCGTGTGAATGGCCCCTAAGAGTAAATGTTCACTTAGGTAACATTTAGATAAACCAATTTTATTCAAGTAATATTTGGCAAATTGTCTAAATTTGGTACATTTTTGGTTTTTCAATTGGCAATGAAAATATTTGTTTACTTGCACTCTTAAAAATAAACATTCATTGGCATCTATGGTTCCATGAAGAACATTTAACACTCATGGAACCTTTTTTAATGCACAAAAGGTTCTTTAGATTATAAAATGTTCTTCACACTAAGAAAAGAAAATGGTTCACTGATCACTGAAAGGTTCTTTGGGTAACCAGAAATGGCTCTTCCATAGTATCACTGCCAAAAAAAAAAAAAAAAAACCTTTTTGGAACTTTAAGAGTGTAATACAGAAATTCAACACTTCATTATTATATAGGTTGGAAAGTAACAAACACTATGGGAGGATCTTCAATTCATGTCAGTTTTCATGCTTCCAATATTTCACATCCGTCCAATTAGCACATTGTGCCACTGCGTTTGGCTTTATATATGTCATGCTTATTTTAAACTGAAGCAACAACAGCATTGCGATTGTGCAAAAGATCTCAATCAGCATTCCTCAAACCCATAACTGCTGAGCGCGACTTCCTCCCAAACCCTTCCCAGCGTTCGCCAGACATCCGCAAACATAAACATCATCACCGCGATCTCCTCCGGGATTAGCCGAGTTACACAAGCGTACAGTTTGCCAATCACCAAAAGTTGAAAACAATTCTTGGCGAAACATTCCTTCCGTTCGACCCAGGGTTGGTAGGGAGCTGTTGAATGCGGACATAATGACCTAAGTGTCTCTCTCACCGTCATGTGAAATGACATTATTCAAGGAGGTGCGGAGAGACAAACTGCGGCTTATTATGTTGAGTAAGAGTCTAAATAGACCTCTAGAGATGAGTGCTAATTCCAGATTTGTGCATCATCTCCATTTTGGCAAAGTGCATCAGACGCTCCACCTTGAATGATCAACAGGACCTGGAATAGCATTGTGTTGCTAAATTTAAGGTCCATTAAATTTCAACACAGCACATCGAACGCCAAAAACAGTCATCTGAAAATGAATAGCCATTAGTAAGAGACTCAGAATGCGATTCAAATGGCCATTTCGGGAGTTGTTTTGATGTGAGTCAAAGCTTCGCTGGCGGTGAGATGTAAAGAAGGTTCACTGGTTAAGCTTCTCTGTTGAAAGGTCACCTGTCCGTGGCTTTGAGCTTTAAACGGTCACTAAACCCCACCACATCGATTCATAAAAATCCTACTACATTACACTCTGTGTGTGAATTTCATTTCAAACATAGAGTGACCTTTTAATACTCTCCCCGTGGTTGTCATTTTAAGTGACAGTCACAGTCTAAGCTTTTTATACTAATCCAATAGTAAATAAAGGTAAATATTTTAAAAGTATTTTTTTAAATTAGACCAAAACATCTTCAACACAAATATTTTTAGAATGCTTCTTATATTCCAGCTCAATTTTGTGCATTGTTATGTTTCGAAACGTAAATAAGGCAACACATTGCATTGTCAGCATTGCTAGAAGAGGTGGGGCTGCTTTATCAACCAAGCATTCGTGCATGTGTGTGTAAAGAATGTTTCTGGCTTTTAAGAAGCAGGGCACAGTTGTCAAATCTATGTTTAAATCTACTTAAAATCACAGTCCTGCTGTCCTTTGTTTCATGCCAAATACATTGCACAAGTAAATTTTATGTAATTTTTTTTTTTTTTTTTATGATGATGTATTAGATTTTAAAGCTTATTCAACTCAGGCTCATTGGAAAAATGTGCCTCTGGTGAAATTTCTGCAAAAATTTCTTGCACATTTCATGACATGTTCAAAGTGAAATGTGGTGCCAAAAGCCCAAAACAGATGAACATGAATCTTGTAACATTTTATGTTGGTTGTTGTACGTATTGCAGTAGTTTGGAAATGAAATGTCTGGTGAGGGGTGCTAAAAGGTTAATGCACATTTAAAAATAACACACAAGCTACACTAAACCCGACTTAAACCTAACTGATAGTTTAACAAAAGCAAATATGATAAAAACACACCTTGTAAAGCAACCGTGGCATTTTTGCTTGCCTCTATACAAGTCTTTAAGCTCTTTTATGTTTGCTTGTTTTTCACGCCACTCGTACCCGAGCGCTGCGCATCACAAAAGCAAATTGCACCTGGTGCGCTGCCGAGAAAGTTTACTTTGTTGGAAAAGACATACATATGGAGTTGATTATGTGATTCAAACATCAAAATTACAAATCATGCACTATGGTGAAAGCATTTTGAAGTTAAAACCATGCAAACATAAGTCTTTATTAACCATTAATCTGCCTAGTTATCACAATTGGTGTGAAAAGGAATAAAACTTGTTGATGTTTTACTGTCTCTATAGTGTTTATTTCAGCTGGAAACTACAGTAAAATAGGTACATTTTAGAGTTTGGCAAAAATTTGAATGCATGTTTTCCTAATCATCCTATGTTACAATACAGTATTCGTCCACAAATCTTATGTGAGCAAATCAGCGTCAACTCTAGCAAGGAACTATTTTAATAGTACATTTTTTTTAAGAGTTTGGTGAACTCAATATATGAAACTAAATTATATTGATTGCACTATGTCACTGTCTTGCGTAACTATATTTATTATTTGATCTCAATTCATTCTCAATGTTCTTGGCCTCTCACATTAATAACTGAAAATAATGGAGTAAATATTCTGTAAATTTGCATCCAAATCTTTCTCATTTTCATCTGAATTGTATAAATAATACGGAAGACCAGGAAAGAGGCAGCATGCAATCTGCCCTCCATAACCTCTCATGGCAAAAACGAGACCCTGAGCGTCTCCAAGAGAAAAATGGCACCGCTTCACTTGAACCTCAATGTCGACATTACCCTTTCCAAGGAGCTGATGCAGAAAGCGTGACAGACGGCTGAGAGGTTTCAAGACGCCGAATGGTATTCATTAAAATGATAATTCCAATGGTATTCATTAAAAACAAAATCCCAAAACTATGCCAATATGCTTGTGCTTGTTTCTGTGCAATGTTAGCAGTAGACACAGAAATTCTCCTGCATATGAAGTGCACTTATCAGTAAAGGTTTAATGGCCATCATGTGCGGGACGATTCTCAAGAGATGAACGGATCGATTGAGTTGCAGAGGAGAAGAACAGAGACTCCAGGAGAACATTAAAGGAATAGTTCACCTCGTCATCATTTACTCACCCGTGTGTCGTTTCAAACCAATTTCCTGGAGAAATCGAGGAATCTTCATGCAGTTATTTTTCCTACAATGACAGTCAATGGTGACCACATCTGCCAAGGTTCAAAAGGGACAAAAAGCAAATGTTTTCACAAATACGAGTGAACAAATAAATCACAGAATTTCCATTTTGGTATGAACTATTCCTTTAAACATCTCGCTCTCTATTTCCGCGCAACCTAAGTAGTGTGTTATGAAGACAATTGTTCTCCAGTGTATTATTTCCCCTTCTAGAACCCGGCGGTAATATGTTGATTGGGGTTTGTTGCCAAGTTAATGGTGCCTGCATCTAAGTCTTATATATTGTTTTTTACATCTGCATGGGAAAACAGCTTGACCTTTGTGATCCAGCTGGCAGCGTTTGAGACAAAACTGCTTCTACACTCCTAAACTAAAAGCCTAAGCTAACCCACGCACACTGACAGCAAATATGCATCCTTAGGGTCATCTTATTCATTTTATCCAAAGAAAGTCTACTTTTAATGAGTTGCATCATTTGCGAATGAACACGTCTTGCCTCTAACTCTAATCCTCTTGGTTGTGGACCAGGTCGCTCGGGTAAAGATGTTTCCGTTCATCTGAATAATTTGTCT